>NW_017616630.1:1929144-2174144 GCF_001879475.1 Ipomoea nil
AGGGGCGCGTCCATTATCCTCGGGGTAAATGGTGCGGCCATCCTTACCTCGGGTTCAAGCAACTGATCCCTCGCCTCCATTTTCTTCTCTTGCTCCTCTATTTTCTTCTGTACCCCCTTTACCACTTCCTCCTGCACGGTCAGGGTTCACTTATGCACAGTGGATCGACGCGGAACCGGCCATCCAAACTCATCCACCTTTTCTGACGGTGGCGACCGCTCTCCCTCACCCACTGTCCTGGATCCGTCCTAGTGCGGTCTCTTGGTGGATGACCCATCGGTCCTTAGTTGTGGCCCTAACCTCTGCCAGATTGTCACCCTCTCGCCCAATCGTTCTAAAATGGGTATAGAAGCGGTCGGCCGATGTCCGACAGAGCCGCCTACTTGAACTCCTTCCCCTCGGCCCTTCACCTCTCTTCCCTTGGAACGAGGTTGAGTTTTAGGGCGACCACCAGTAGCATGGCTCGCTCGCGATGCTGGGTCCTCCCTCGCTGTGGCAATATCACTTCATCCTCCTACGCGGATGCCCGGGCACTTGACCTTGAATCCCTTCCACCAATTGGGTTAGAGTCGCCGCTGCCTGCTGATGACTTGGGTCGTCGCCTCCACAGGTGGTACCTGTGCCCTGAGCTCTTATTGCCCTCCACCACGATTGTTATTGAGCTGGTCGCGAAGGTCACAATCACGATTGTTGTTGAGCCAGTCTCGGAGGTCGCTCGAGTTTGTTTGTCGGGCATCCATGTCAACACTGTCATTGTTGTTGATGTTCAGGTCAGGGGAACCACGGGCGTTTTCGATCTAGATCGTGCCATTTTTCCAAGCTTGTTGATGGGATTGAATGATGTATGTTGTATCCTTGAGTTGATCTCAAGCTCTCAATTAAAGCACCAAAGTACTGGATCTGACTCGATGCGTCTAACCCATCAAAGTAGTTAAACAACGGTCAGGAGCAGAGAACATGTGGAATGATTACAAAAGCCCACGCATTAAGAGCACCGCCTAATCAAAGATAGGAGTTATGGATGGCAGTGTCACTTATTAGGAAATCGTTGCTATCATTATTGTAACCATTACAAGTTTATATTATAAAGGTTTGACCCCATGTAGCAACAGGGGGACACATTCTGAAACTTTATACTAAGACTCTCAACAATACAAAATTACTTTCTATAATTATTCCGGTAGCTTTTCTACCGTAATATAGGTATTTGCATTCTTTTTCTTTATTAACTCCCTCTCAATATATATAACTCCTTCAACTTATATATTATTTCTTTCCTACTCACATTCCTTTTTCTTCTCATTTTTTCCGAATAATAATGTTTTAGTGAATTGAAGCTTCTGATCTGCACCAATGATCATGAACTTTGTGCTTTTCTTTTCTCTGATTAAATTAATAACCTTATATTAATTACTATTTACTGTTTTAAAATTAATATAATTGCATAACCTTAACTTGTTTAGTTGCTAATAAAATCTTGGAATTAAGACATCTGAATTTTAATTTAAGTTAGGTTTTAAACTACCTTTATAAAAGTTCAAAGGTAATCAATTTAAATTTTTAGAAAGATTTTAAAATTTATATAAAAAGACATGGATTTTTATAAGCTTTTTTTACTTTTGTATTTATATGCTTTCTCAATTGAAATCCATCTATCCCTCTGCTTAAGAGTCATTTAAATGTTTACAAAATTTTATAAAAGTCTTGATGTAGTACACATTCAGGGTGTGTTTGAATTGGTTCATGAGTTTACACATTAAGAATGAGAATCAAAATCATAGTTAGTGTTTGGTTGACAACTTTTTAAAACACAACTATGAGATTTGATTATCTTTTCAATTAAAAACACATTTCCTAATTAAAAAATGTGTCATTCGATCTTATTGGTAATATGATTTTTAAGTTTGAATTAGTGCTTTTAGATTTTTTTTTTTTTTCATATTGGTGCTTTGGATGTCATTATATTAGGATCAATTGTCTTGATTTTTTGTTTTTGTATGTTTAAAACCTTTATTCCCATTATAGGGTCATACATAACCAAACATAAATGTTGATAATCATTTCAATTCCACCCTACTACCAAACATGCAAAATACTTTCACCAAAACTCATATCATTACCAAGTATTTAATTTCCATTCCGATTTCGATTCTCATGTGCGAACCAAACACACCCTCAATGTATTTGTCTGGGATAAAACTACCGGGACCAATTTTTTCCACCAAAACATTGATGTGCAATACTTTATTTATTTATTACTAAGTAGTTATCATGAATTGGTCGACCTCATCTAGTATGTCATGTATTAAAAAACACAAATCATAAATTGTCCCATTAAACAGCTAAAGATTTTAGTAAAAAGTTTGTTCCATTTGTTAGTTGTTTGAATTAGTATGGATATGATGTACTCAGCAGTTGATCATATCAGAGCAAAGTAATTAATTAATCATGGGAAGACTTCAATTCCAATATGAAACACTGCAAATATAAAGCAGCGCAGCTAATAACATGGGACACTTTTTTTTAGGGTTTCCTTTTTAACAGTTGTATATTAGTTGAATGGGAGGTTTATGCCATGGCACATTCTGTTCTAAAAGGTAGGAGGAACTGAACAGCCAGCACAATTCAACACAAAAGCAACTAACTGGACACTATACCCTCTTTGTACTATCACCTTTAATTTTGTGCTCAACTTATTACACCCCAATTTCAATTCTCACATATTTCAAATAATATAATTAAAAAAAAAAAAAACAATTTCCTGCTAACCAAACAAAGTTAATTAGACAGTTGGCTTAGCTTGATAATTACATACAAGGTTTTTAAGTCCAACTCTGATCCCTTGAGAATTAGTTATCAAGCTATGAGTCTCCGGTACGTCAACCTATATATACTAATGAATTATGTCATAGTGGTCTTTTACCGGATAGGATCACAATACAAGCTTAAAAAAAAGGCATATATACATGTATTTTCTGGTAGCAACGAACTGTGGACTTTAATTTTGCATTCAATAAAAGAAAAGCAAAATCTATGGCTAAAAAGTAGATAGAACACACACAATTTGAAAACGGAATTTGAAGCTAAGGGAGTGACATGATCGAGTTGCAAAGGCATCTAATTGACTGGCCTGGAATGATGGCATCACGCTAGCTAGCTAATTTAATGGTGGCCATTGCTTCCATCCCCGGCCCGCCCAGTTAACTTCCTCACACGACTACTTCAATTCCCTTAGCTTCCAATAACACTGCTCTTAATTAGCTTAGCTTGCATGTCCATCTCAAATATATTATATTTTTAGGTTAATAAACCTTAATGTCTTGCTTCTCCAAGCTAAGTAGTGTCAACAACCTTAATTAGCTTCATTTTGGTTCCCTCCATTTGTTTCGAGTGTAACTAAATTATCAATGCTACTGAAAAAAATAGCAAAAACTTGTGTAAGACCGTCTCACAGGTCTCAATTCATGAGACGGGTCGGATCTTTGATTAATAAGGACACAGATTTGACTCATTAACCAAATATCTGACTTATCTCACGGATTGAGACCCATGAGACGATCTCACACAAATTTTACCCTGAATAATAATGTGTTTGTAAGTTTTAAAAGGAACCAAATAGGTAGAGGATCGGAATTACAATTACAATTACAATAATATATATAGCCGAATTGAACTAATCATATTCCTTGACCAGGACTATGTGGTCCAATGGTATCCGGGTTGGACTTCCATTTGGAAGGTTGTGAGTTCACTACTGGAAATTCTGAAATTTCCGACCACCTGAAAGTGATCTTAAATTAAGTTGAAAGCCTTGTTTCCGACCACTTTTGGTATCCGGAAAAACCTTTGATGCTATTTCCGACCACTTTTTGCTTTCAATTTGATTTAAGATCACTTTCAGATGGTCACAAATTCCATAATTTCCAGTAGTGGTTCGAGCCTCAGTGTTGGCGTTATTAGCTCTTTGTGTTTCAGTAGGTTGAGAAAGTATATGAACAGATACTACAATGTAATAGAGCTAGTAGCATTCAAAAAAAAAACTAATCATATTCCTTCAGAAAAAATTTGTGATCGAACCAAACACGCCAATATAAGTGTTGTTATATATATATATATATATATATATATATATATATATATATATATATATATATATATAGGGATGCACTCAGCACGCCAATATAAGTGTTGTTATATATATATATAGGGATGCACTCAGGTGCGAATATGTGCTCAGGAGGGAAATGCGAACGAATCAGCGCGCGACACGTGTCCAGATCTAATAACTTAAAAAAATATAAGTGTTGTTATATATATATATATATATATATATATATATATATATATATAGGGATGCACTCAGGTGCGAATATGTGCTCAGGAGGGAAATGCGAACGAATCAGCGCGCGACACGTGTCCAGATCTAATAACTTAAAAAAATGCAGTGGCATTTTCGTAAATAATTGAACATCGAAGTGCAAGTAAAATCGCTTACAAGTGCACCTACTTTCACCTATAAGTGCATGTAATTTTGCCTTGTTAGCATTCACTTTCCGCAAACATTCATGCACCTGGGTGTGCTTATAACTATATGTGCAACTATTTATAACTAGAGGTGCAACTACTTATAACTATAGGTGCACCTACTTTCACCTATAAGTGCATGTAATTTTGTCTTGTTAGCATTCACTTTCCGCAAACATTCATGCACCTGGGTGTGCTTATAACTATATGTGCAACTATTTATAACTATAGGTGCAACGACTTATAACTATAGGTGCACCTACTTTCACCTATAAGTGCATGTAATTTTGCCTTGTTAACATTCATTAATCTGAGTTCAGCGGGTAGTAATACCCCTGAAAACCACTCGCAAACATTCATACACCTAGGTGCAACTACTTATAACTATGTGTTCAACTACTTAGAACTATAGGTGCACCTACTTAGAACTATAGGTGCAACTAAGTATTGATGCTCAGTGTAAATTTTTACTTGCACCTATAATACATTTTACATGCACTTGTAATACATTTTACTTGCACTTCGATGTTCAATTATTTACGAAAATGCTACCGCGTTTTTTTAAAAAATCAGTGTTTCTCATCCACGGTTGTAAAAATCCCGCCTAGGCTCCGAGTAATCGGCGCTTAGGCGCCCGCCTAGCGCCTAATTCAGCCGCCTAGCGCCTAACTCGTCCGATTACGCCGAGTTAACTCGTCAATTTCTGTCGAGTTAGTCGAGTTAACCTGACCGACTCGACCTTGCTAATTTTTTTCATTTATATATATATATATATATATATATATATATATATATATATATATATATATATATATATATATATATATATATATATATATATACACTCGTAGACTAGTTTGATACTTTCAATCTTTGGATGATTGAAGTATTTGGGTATTTCATTTGAGTTTTTTTTTTTTTTAATATTCTTTTGATGTTATGACTTATGAATTGTCATTATGCCATTTATTTGGATGTGTTATTTGATTGAATGTTGAAAACAGCCTCATTAAAATTGTCAAATTGCAAGTCTGCTACTGTTTTTTTTGGCGACCACCTAGCGCCGCCTAGATTCCACCTAGGCGCCGACTAGGCCGCTTAGGCGCTATGCGCTGCCCGGGCGCCCGACTAGCGCCCAGCGCCTACTGCAACCATGTTCTCATCCATTAGATCTGGACACGTGGACGAACAGAATTCATTCCTATTTCGCGCCTGGGCGAAGCATTCGCACCTGAGTGCGATTCTATACATATATATATATATATATATATATATATATATATATATATATATATATATATATATATATATATATATATATATATATATATATATATACTCTCTTCGTCCCATTTTATGTGTCTAGTTCGGTTAACGAGTCTTGACTGAAGTTATTTTTCATGATATTAAATTTAGTATTAGTATAAAAAATTTATATATTTAGAAACTACACTAAAAGTACTATTAAACACACAAAAACAAAACAAAAAACAAAAAACAAAAAATCAAATTTAAAAATAAATAAATAATACTAAACAAAATAAATAAAGAAGAAAGAATTTGTTTGACCATTGAATAGTAAGTAGGACAAATAAAATTAAACAGAGGAAGTATATATACATACATATACATATATATATATATATATATATATATATATATATATATATATATATACATATATATATTTATATTTATATATATGCAATGCATGTTATCTTAGCTAGCTTTGTTTGGTTTCAGGCATGTCACACTATTTCTTATGTCCATTCGATCAACCACTAACTTCATTTCATACACCTTCCAATCCTTACCACTTTAGCCCTCACATATATAATTACATTTTGTAAGACCTACAATTGTGTATGTAATGAAATATAATTATCCCTCCATCCCATTTTATGTATCTGGTTCGATTAACGAGACTTGACTGAAGTTAATTTTAATTCAATTTTTCATAATATTAAATTTAATATTAGTATACAAAATTTATATATTTTGAAATTATACTAAAAGTACTACGGAGTATTAAACACAAAAAAAAAAAAAAAAAAAAAAAAATCAAATTTAAAAACAAGTAAAAAATACTAAAAAAAAATAAATAAAGAAGAAAGAATTGGTTTTACCAATAAATAGTAGGTAGGTCAGATAAAATAGGACAGAAGGAGTATTTTTTTATATATTTTATATCAATTTTTATAATTGGTATATATGGTGTTACGTTATGTGTGCATACATACTCAAATTAATCACAAATTCAAACTTTTTAGACACGGTATTCAAACATGCATTGTTCAGTTTGAGTGATTATATATACTCAAACTAATAACTTATGATGTTCTCTCAAACTTTTAAAATCGGTTCAAACTTAAGTTTTAATTATATAATATGAATAATGTTAACCCTAAATATAAGAAAATATGTTATATTAGGATAAATATATCATAAATAGAAAAAATAGAAGATGGCCTTGGAATAAACTCAATAAAGTAAGAAAATATAGCAACAAATTTATTCATACCGGTAAGTAGATAAATAAGTAGATAAAGATAAGGGTGAGATAAGGTAGATAAATATGTAGCTTAGGCAAGCGATAGGGGTGGCCGTGTTGGTGATTTGGTGGTATGTTTAGATAAAAATATCATATAGAAATTTGTAGATAATAATAATGATGACTATGGATGAGATTATGTGTATGTTTTATTTAGGAAATAAGAAAAAAAAAATGTTTTTCAAAAGTTTTATGAAGTTTATTTGAAAAAGTATTATCAAATAGATAACAATCTATTTGGAATAATTTTTCAGTTTTTTAAAATTGAAACGGTGTAAGTAAATATTTTTCATTACTTAATTTTCTAATTTTTTTCAAAAAAAAAAAAATAGAATCCTTAAATTATTCCGTGTCTCATTTTATGTGTGTAGTTCAATTAAAAAAAAAAAAAAAAAAAAAAAAAAAAAAAAAACTTGACGATCCCAAAATTATTTATAATTCAATTTTTTATACCATTTAATTTAGTATTAAGGTATAAAAGTATAAAACATCAAAAGTACTAATACAAAATACAAAAATTAAATTTAACAATTATGAAAAAAATGTTTTTTAAAAATAACCAAAGAAAGAAGGATTAAGTTTGTAATAAATATAGTGGGTGCCAACTATTATATACGTAGTGTAGTGTGATGGCACATTTGTTACTTTTCCAAATAGGTGGTCACAATACTTTTTCAATAAATATTTTTAAATTTTTTTTTTTAACTGTTTAATAGTATGTACTTTAATTTTTTTGGTAAAATTTAAATATATAAAAAAAAAATTTAATATGAGTCAAACCTGGGTAATTGAACGGACATGAAGAGTGCTAAAATAGTAAAAAGTAAATGATATTCTATAATAGAAAAGAAAAGAAAGATGAGAGAGAGAGAGAAGAATAGTAGTGTTAAATGGGAAAAGTGGGTTGGTTTTGGCCTATAAATGGGAAGAACCTGGCTCCTTCAATTCCACCCCACAAAAACAACTGAAAACCCTTTCTTCTTTCTTCTTTCTTCTTTCTTCTTCCTTCAAAGTTGAAACCGGCCATGGGGATAAACTGTAATAACAGGGTGGAAGATTTTTGCGATCAGCATGCAAATGCAAATGGAAATGGAAATGGTGCATGCAACGACGCCGTCTTAAGCATCCCCAACGAGGAGGCGGCGCAACCGCTGGAAATGCACAAAGTTTGCATGCCGCCGCAGAGAAGCACCGTCCAGAAACTGCGGCAGAGACTGGGAGAGATCTTCTTCCCGGACGATCCTGTCCACAGGTTGAAGAACCAAACGTGGGTTAAGAAGTTGGTTGTGTGTGTGCAGTTTTTTTTCCCGGTTCTTGAGTGGGGCCCAAATTACAGTCTCGCCCTTCTCCGGGCCGACGTCGTCTCCGGTCTCACCATCGCTAGCCTCGCTATCCCTCAGGGCATCAGCTACGCTAAACTCGCAAATTTGCCGCCTATTATCGGACTCTGTAAGTACAAACTGTCATTTATTTATTTTTTTTGCATTAATATTAATATAATATAATATATATGCCGGGCGCAGATTCCAGTTTTGTCCCGGCGTTGATATATTCAGTTCTTGGGAGTTCCCGGCATCTGGCCGTAGGGCCGGTGTCCATAGCTTCTCTGGTGATGGGCACAATGCTTAGCGAGGCGGCTCTTCCTTATACTCAACACCCCACCCTTTACCTTCAATTGGCTTTCACTGCCACATTTGTCGCCGGAATTTTTCAAGCTTCTTTGGGTTTCTTCAGGTATTTATTTATTTATTTTGGGATAAAATCTATATATACTCTCCTCCTCCATCTCTTTATTATATCTCTAACAAGGGACTGATGAGATTATTATATCTCTAACAAGGGACTTGGTAACTATAAAGTTTTAGTAGTACGGCTAGAGTCAACAAGCTGTTGATAGGATAGTGAATATATACTTTGACTCAATTGCAGCATTGCATGCACCATAAATTAAAATTCCTTTTATATTTTATATTTTTATAAAGGTAGGTAGTGGTATAGAAAGGTGATGACTGATTTTAAAAATAAAATGGAATGCAGGTTAGGATTCATAATAGATTTTTTATCAAAGGCAACTCTGGTTGGGTTCATGGGTGGAGCAGCAGTTATTGTTTCTTTGCAACAACTGAAAGGGTTACTTGGGATTGTCCACTTCACTAACAACATGCAAATTCTTCCTGTTTTGTCCTCTGTTTTCCATCACACACATGAGGTAAGGTAACATACATGAGTAGATTGAATTGCCTGCCTACCAAACCTTAATTTCTATGTACTAATAATATAATTAATTAATGTTTGTTTTCAGTGGTCTTGGCAAACTATTGTGATGGGTGTGTGTTTTCTCACCTTCCTGTTGATAGCAAGGCACATTGTGAGTCCATCTCATCTACAAAACAGCATGCTATATATATATAAGTAATAAATTAAAACGACCTAACTTTAATTTAATTCTTTAATAATGAAGCTAAGGTTGTTTGTTAATATAATGGTGCAGAGCATGAGGAAACCGAAATTGTTTTGGATTTCAGCAGCTGCGCCGCTACTATCAGTTATGGTGTCGACTGCCATAGTTGCAATTCTCAATTCAAAGGCGCACGGGATTCAGACTGTAAGCAAGCAAGCAATATATATATATATATATATATATAATGCGGGATGGATATGATAGAAGATATGATGTGATACAAATTAAAGGTTGTTTAATTTGTGCGTGCAGATTGGGCACCTGGCAAAGGGTTTGAATCCACCTTCTGCCAATATGCTCTACTTCCATGGCGCTTATTTGCCGCTTGCCATCAAGACTGGCATTGTAACTGGAATCTTATCTCTCACTGAAGGAATTGCAGTTGGCAGGACATTTGCCGCTTTGAACAACTACCAAGTTGATGGCAACAAAGAAATGATGGCTATTGGTCTCATGAACATCGCTGGTTCATGTTCTTCCTGCTATGTTACAACAGGTCGGTTGCTTGCTCAAATTAAACTTAACCAACCACAGTGATCAGATTCAGAACTTACCACCAATTTCAATTTAATGTTGCAGGATCATTTTCGCGCTCTGCTGTCAACTACAATGCCGGAGCACAGACAGTGGTTTCCAACATAATAATGGCAACAACTGTGCTCATCACCCTCTTGTTTCTCATGCCGCTCTTCTATTACACACCCAACCTCATCCTAGCAGCGATTATCATCTCTGCCGTGATTGGGCTAATTGATTATCAGGCTGCTTTTCGGCTTTGGAAAGTAGACAAACTTGATTTCCTGGCTTGCATGTGCTCCTTTTTTGGTGTTCTTTTCATCTCAGTGCCTCTTGGGCTAGCCATTGCAGTAAACTTCTCCTCTTCTATACTCTATACTCTCAAATCTCAATCCAACACACAATAATAATATTTTTATTTAGGTTGGAGTTTCAGTGTTCAAGATTCTGTTGAATGTTACAAGACCAAACACTTGTGTTCTGGGAAACATTCCTGGAACTCAAGTATATCAAAGCCTAAACAGATACAGAACAGCAATTAGGATTCCCTCTTTCATTGTACTCTCAGTGGAGGCTCCTATATATTTTGCAAATTCCACCTACTTACAAGAAAGGTAAGTTTGGGTTTAAATAATAATAATATAATAAAATGATTTGTGAGTGTACAAGTAAGTATAATGATGATAATCAAATGACTGCAGACTACTGAGATGGATCCGGGAAGAGGAAGAGAGGGCCATGGACAATAATGAAAGCACGATCAAATGCGTAGTCATAGACATGTCAGCTGTGACAGCCATAGACACAAGTGGTATAGATACAGTCCGTGAACTGAGAAAAGCGTTGGAGAGGAGGTCGCTTAAGCTTGTATTGGTAAACCCTTTGGGGAGTGTTATGGAAAAGTTGCAGAGCTCCAACGTTCTGGAAGAGCTTGGCTGTAGCGGATTATATTTGACAGTTGCAGAGGCTGTGGCCGACATCTCTAACTCTAATGGGAAGCCTTAAAACAATGGATCATCGGAGGAATTTTAGTTGGAAAAGAGTTTTAAATCCTTCCTAAGCTCTTCTAAGAAGAGAAGCGGTTTTGATGTTTACAAGAACTAGACAAGTTGTAACTGTTGACAATGAAAGTAATATGTAATTCTGAGCAAAGGGCAATTGCCAATTTGAGTTTACAACACATAACTCCAACTTGCAGCAAGGCATCAAAAAAATCGTTAAGTACTTGAAATCTATCCACCCTTTCCCAACATTCTCTAACTGTATTCATCAAATGTCTAAGTTCTACTTCGTCACGCACTTTCTTTTTCCTTGTCTTTAACCAAGTGTGTGTGTTATGCTTTGACACAGCCTTCCAGTGTGGAAAACATATCATGTACAAAAGCTGCAAAACATTTCACAAGCTTCATGCAGGATCATCTCCATTGGAAACAAAAGCTGCCAGCACAAACTAAACACGTAATTTGTTCATTGCCTGTGAGTCAACACCTATGGAATCAAACATCTGCATGGATTCAAAAAGTTAGACATCAGAGCTAGGAAAATAATAGTACATTTCACCAACTCATGGTTACACAGCATTCACATTCCAACCAACCTTCTACAGAAATGCACAAGCTTTAAAGACAAGCCACTCCAGTGATGGTGAATACTTAGTTAAGTTGTCAAATTTAATTTAAATATTTGGTCAATGGTAAGTTGTTACTATAAACACAAGAAAATAACAAATCAAATAATGAGTTTTGCCTTTGAATGGTTACAAAGTAAGATGACAGAACACATTCAAATCGTCATTGAGCAAGGCATACCACACTATTGAGTGTACCAGATAATATATTGCCTCAAATGAGCTTACTATTAGCTATTAATATCTCTATAGATATTTTACTTGATAAATTCCCAAGATAAAAGCTTTAAATGTGAAACTTGACATAGATTCCACCTAGTTTCTATCCCTCTGGTTAAAGTTCATCATTCTCCAAAGAGGGGGAAATTTTTTTACTTCATATAGTACTCTGTATTTATCTCATAGTTAAAGACAAAGTATGACTGCAGATTGAAATATTCTCAACACTAAAGCACTACCATTCAAACTCCTGCCAAATCAGTAAGAACAAAAGCATTACCCAAGTACATATTTCTGAAGGGAAATTAGATAGATATGCTGGTGGTTTCAAAAAAAAAAAAGATAGATATGCTGGTAATATTGCAACATTTTTCTTTTGAGGCAGGGTTGGGAGGTCATCTTGTTTATATCAATTGAAGTGAAAACATAAAATAATCTCACAAAATATATAGTTATATGCATGAGTACAAAAAGGGCCCTTACTTGGACGGTATCTTGCTATTGGAATTTCTCGCAATTCACGCTTTATGCACAGGTATTCACCTAACAAGGCCATTATTGCAAACCCAGTAACATTCACAACCCACCATGCTAATGAGGAAGGCCAACCTCCATACACAATGCATATAAAAAGATGAAGGATGTATAAGGTGGCAGAAAAATCCAAGCACTTCTTTGCTCTCTCAATCAGATAGACTAAGAAGCCAGCCCTGCTTTGGGGAAGAGGAAAGGAATGAATTATGAAGGTTAAGACATTAGTTTTAAAAACATAATCATTTAACTTACTCAAGTTTAAAATTCAGTATGAACTATAATACCTTAAAAGTTTGTAAAATCAAACAAGTATAAGATGCATCATGCATGATTAAAAGAAAAGAGAATTTAGCCAGTTATCAAACAACTAAGTTGGCTTCCTAGTAACTTTTAGCAACTTCCAACTCAAACACTTGCACTGAGAAACCCAGAAATAAAAGGAGAGAGAGAGAGAGAGAGGGATAAAGGAGGGATAAATAAGAAATCAAATCAAGAGAGCTCAGATAAATGTGTGAGACTCAAACAGATAAAACTCACAACCCACAACTTCTCATTGCCATCTCATCTAATCCAAAGCATCTGAGAAATATTCAAATGAAGAAAGGGAAATCTAAAGGCCTAATTCCTCACAGACAAGAATTATTAGTTCTCAACTTCACATTACAACCACATATAACAGGAGTACACTAATAGCCTCCCCTAGCCTCTCATGGACACATTTTTCTCTCTAGTTTGAATGCTAATAAGCAAAGCTAAGGAAGAACTTATCAAATAAGGAGAAAAATGTTAAAGCAAAGGGAAATGATAGAGTGATCAAGTCATAGATCCAATCAAATAAAGCATCAAAACTAAAATGTGCCTTTTCCACATAAAACCATACTCAATTGTACAGAATTCTCTAAAAGCATCATATTTTGAGTGATTATTTCCAGTTTACTAATATCATGACTAGCTCAACTTATATGTGAACCTAGAGGAGAAGCTCTAGAACATCAAAAATAAGTCACAGTACATTAAATCTATAACTGCAGCCGCCATTATATCAATCAAAAAACTTAAACTAAGCACACAACACGACTCTTCAAATGGTCGAACACTAGATAAAGTCGAAAGCTTACCCCACAATTGAGCTTAGAATAAACGAAGCAATGACACACCACCCGGTGACAGTGGCGGCAGTAATACTGGCGTAATCAAAGAAATAAACAAGGCTCATTCGGGAGACTCGAGTTCCGACTAGAACGCCCATGAATATCCCCAGAATCAAGTAGTAGAGGCACTGAAGGCACACGATTTGTGCAACAATGAGCCAAGGATCCCACACCACCGATCCATAGAACATCTCTACTCAACAACTCAAAAAATTATCCCCTAAATATTAGGAAACCTAGTTCTACACAAAATTGAATCGAAATTGGAAATTGAGATCACATGAAACGGAAACCCTAACAGAGAATTGAAGAAGCTAATGGAAATGTGAATTTTAGAAGCCTTCCACAAATAGATTGCGCAGTTAGTGAGATTTAACCGACGAAGGAGGAATATTCACACAGAACAATCAAAAAGAAATACAAAGATGTGAAGATGACAGCTAATGGCAACCGATGGATCGCATTGATGACCTCCGGTTTCACATCACCGCAGAAACTCTTTTTTCTCTTCTTCTTATTTTCATTTTTTACTCTCTACTTAAAATAATAATTCAAATATACATAATTGTGTCAAACCATTAATAAATTATTAAATTTACTCCGTACTAAAAGCTTTTACAAGGGCTTTTTATTGCAATGAAAATGAGTTTTACTACATGTAAATTTTATTTCTATTTTTTCACTTTTATTCTTTAATGTGATAATTGATGATTAATTATTTTCATTCTATGAGTCTCAAGAAAATTGTCTGCATCAAATCCTTGTGTGATAGAATAAAAGTTAAAAGTAGAAATGTTATTTTTCCAATAGAAAATTAGAATGAAAAGAAATTGCAATTTTCATGTGAAATGAATAGTATAGGGATAAAATGAAAATTTCAATTCAAGTGTGTGTGTTTATATATATATATATATATATATATATATATATATATATATATATATATATATAGGGGATGGTTTACGTGTGAAGGAACTCCCAGGTGAAAAATGTGATGAGATCTGAGTCATTGATATAATCTAAATCAACGGCTCATAATGAAGGACAATTTTAGAATTTAAAAAAAAAAAAAAAAAAAAAAAAAAAAAAAAAAAAAAAAAAAAAACGTGTTTCCTGGCAACTAGCTGCGAATGATCTCCACCCACCATTGTTGAACTGATGCACCTTAAGGTACGAACTTATGCATTTTAAGTTTCAAACTTATACACCTTAAGTTTAGAATTGATGCACCTTAAGTGTCGAACTTATGCACCTTACATTTCAAATTGTTGCACCTTAAGTTTCGAATTGATGTTCCTTAAGTTTCGAATTGATGTTCCTTAAGGTTCAAACTGATGCACCTTAAGTCTTGAACTTATGCACCTCATGTTTCGAACTTATACGTCTTACGTTTTGAACTTATTCACCTTAAGGTTCGAACTGATGCATCCTAAGTTTCAAACTGATACACCTTACGTTTCGAACTAATACACCTTAAGTGTCAAACTTATGCACCTTAAGTTTCGAATTGATGCACTTTAAGTGTCGAATTTATGCACCTTACGTTTCTTCAAACTGATGCACCTTAAGTGTCGAACTGATGCACCTTAAGTTTTGAACTGATGCACTTAAGTGTCGAACTTATGCACGTTAACTTCTAAGTTATTTATTATTAGGGATGGAAATAAGCCGAGTCGAGCTGTGCTTTAGAATATTATGTCTAGGCCTGTTACGAAAATCTAAGGTTTGGGCTTGGGGCTGAGCCTGTATGTAGGCTTTTTGTGGCTCAAGCCTGAGCGGCCTTGCCTGAAATCTTTTTAAAAGTTTGTTTAATATGTAGGCCATTAAAAATGTTTCAAAGTAAGTTCCGCTTTGAGTTTATTTAAAACCTACATGTTAAGTCTTTTTTAAAAACTTGGGAAAATGACACTTTTTTCCCCTAAGTTATATACTTATAGCATTTTTTCCCCCTCAATTATTTATGTAAGCACAATAGCCCCCTCAATTATTTTAAAAGTAGTGGGTTTTCCCCCTGATATATTAAATTGACATTTCTACCCTTAAAGTAAACATTTTATTTATTTTACTTCTCCAACAAATTATTGTGTATATGTAGCGATGACCACGGTTTGGTTCGAACTGAACCGGACACTATAGTAATCGAATTAAAAGTTTTCGGTTATGATTCAGATCTAAAACCCAATATTTAGATTTCTATTTATTAAATTTATGAATAAAAAAAACTGGACCCTGAACCGTGAACCGGTGGTTCCGGATCCGGTTCACGATTTTGAACCGTCTTTATTTTAAAATTTTATTTTTTATTTTAAAATATTCTAAATTCAACAAAAAATGTATTTTATTTTTTCAGTTCGGAACATGAGCCGGTCATTCCGGCTCGCGATTTTAATAAACTCTAAGTATCGCGTTTGATTCTAAATTGTAATTGGAATATTTTGGTTTGGTTGCTATAGTATCTCTTTAGTTTGAACCAAATTATAGTAATAATTTGTTAGAGAAGAAAAATAAATGAAATATTTATTTTAAAGGTAAATATGTCCATTTAATATTTCAGGGGAAAAAAAAGCCACTTAAATAATTCAGGGGGAAAAAGTGCTATAAGTATATAACTTAGGGGGAAAAAGTGTCATTTTCCCTAAAAACTTTAATAAGTATTTCTAAATAATTTAAGAAATATATACATATTAAAAAAAATTAATATATCACCACAATGCAAACATAATAACATTAAAACATAAAATAAAATAAAACAAGTCACGACTTCAACATGCTTGTTAACTTGTATATGAATAAATTCAATTGTATTATTTATTCTCATCCTATATAATCTCATAACTAGTTAACAATCAACTCACATAGTTAAAAGTCGTGGAACTTCATTAAATATTATAACAGTAAGAACAAGTAATAAACAATTAAAAATATGAACATTTATAGTAGGATTAACAACAATGTTTATAGTTGAATCAGAATTTAGAATGAGATTTTGGAGGTGGACGATTAGTTAGGGTTTAGTAATTATATATAATTCTGGTTATATTGTAAATATAAAAATATATAGGTATAAAAATATGGGAATAGTGTTTAACACAGCATCCACTATATTCGAGTTACAAAAGATATTGACATTTACACGATAAACCAATATATGATTTTATTGGGCTACTTGGATACTAGTTATTTTGTTTGATCCCATGATGCCAAGTCTCAAATTGGTTATGTTATGTCTTACATTCTTACCCCCAATGTCCTATATGAGGACGATAAAGCTTGTGTTGCACAAATGAGGAATTGTTAGGAACACTTGTAATTTAGATTTTGATGATACCAAAAGTTAAGAATTTTAGTCTCCAAATTTATTTTATTCTAGCTTAGGAACTCTACTCTCAAATTTGAATGGTCCGAATGTTAAATCGAATGGTTACGTTTCAGATAGCCAGAAACTAGCTTCGAAGGATGGAAGATCATAAGAGATGGAGACGAAGAGACGAAGAGTCGAAGAGTATAAGACTTCAAGACCGAAATATTGCAAAGGTCGAGTGGTGGAAGGGCATACCTTTCGAGTAGAAGGGGATTTGAGAAGAAGCTCGAATAGTAAGGACAACTATTCGAAACCAGAAAGTTGCGTATATTAAAGATTCAAAATGTTAACTCGAATAGTGATGATTAACCATTCGAAAAGGATTGCTCGAGACGTTCTCTAAGCTAAAAGTTCGAAACCTTAAAACACTAATGCTTTTATGAGTAAATGTGACCAAGGCAAAGTGAGTCCTAGGTTCACATCCCAAGAACGATTTTCCTTAAAAAGCCTAGACATTTATGCAGAGCAAAAAGATATGTTCACCGCAAAAAGGATGGTCTAACGGCTGGAAAGTCTGGCACGCAATAGTACCCTCTGAATTACACGTTGGTCAATAGTCGTTCGAAATGGGTTTCCCTCAAATGGACACATTTCTAAATGCCTATTAGTACCTTCATTCAAAGACCTAGAAAGTGTTGGTCAATTCAAGGAAAAAATTTACAAGCATTCAAACGTTCTAAGAAATTATTCAAGCGTGATCAATGAGAGAGACAAAAGCTCAAAAGATATATCTAGTTTTTAGAGACTTACGCTGATCAAAAGGAGTTCAAGATTCAGATCCAAGAAACCAAGGTCTCATAGTTGAAGATTAAGAATCTTTATCTTCAAACACTTGTATCTCTACTCGGTAGAAGTAGAAAGAGGCGGAGTAAACTTTCGGAGTAGAAAAACCTAGATACTCAAGTCTAGCTTTGTGTTCAAGGATTGAGTGATCTTCTTTTTACTAAAGGATCGTGCAAATCTCCTTATGAGTAGTAGTGCTGTCAATACGAGCTAGTGGGCGGGGCGGGCCGAGGGCCTAAACGGGGCAGGCAAAAAAAGCCTGCTCCGTGACAGGCGTGGATTTTGCTGGCCCGAACCGCCCCGTCTTCAGCCCGCGGGCTAGGCGAGCCCCCGCCCCAAAACCTTTTTTTTTTTTTTTTTAATGTTAACTTATTGGCTATTTGGCTATTGCTTTGCTAAATTTATCATAAATCGATAAATACATAAAACATAATTTATTAAACATTAGACATTACATAATTGATAATACATAACAATAAGTATAAAGTTCAAAGTACATAGTTCATCAAACATTAAACCAGTCACAACTCCAAAGTCCATAGTTCATCAAACATTAAATATGTTTCCAATTTTCATTTTTCTACTTCTCCAATTCTTTTTTTTTTTTCTTCAAAAAATTCTCTATTTTTTCAAGTTGGTAAACGACCTCTTGAGATTTTTAAATTTTGATAGACAATCTGTTAACCAACTCAACTAACAAAATTCTATTAGGCTACCCCAACTCCTTAAATGGGAACACTTGTAACTCTATATGGCAAAGGTTTGTAATTTTTTAAAATTATTTTTGTTATGCCACTTGTATTGCAAGCTTGCAAACGTGTACATCTTTTGTCATTGTTTTGTGTTTTTATTTATTTATTTATTATTAAAAATGAATTGAAATTATAGGGATGTAAAATTATGAATTGAATGTCAGTTAAAATTGTAGGGAAGTAGAGAAACTAGCGAGGAATCGCAAATATGAAGTTATGGAAGTAGGATCTATATTTGAAAGTGAGAGAGCATTACAAAGATAAAGATATCTTTAATTAATCATTTTAATTGAAATATTTTTACTTTTAGTTAACAATTTTAACATTTAATTTTTTGTATTATCGATTAATTTTGTTAGAAAGTGTCTGAAATACTTTTGTGTGTGTGTATGTATATGTATATATGTATATATATATATATATATATATATATATATATATATATATATATATATATATATATATATATATATATATACTAGTTTTTTTTACGCGTTTGCGCCAATGGGATAATGTCCAATAATTATTTTTAAATAAATATTTTAAAGTATACCAATGCAATATTAGATAGGAGATGTTCATGCATAGGTAAATAAGTGTTGAATTTGTTTATCTAAATCAGTAATTTAAAGTGTATAAATGCGAGATAATATATGAGAGATTGATTATAATTGTCATTAAAATAAATGTTTGCAATTTTGTAATAACGCTAGTCTAAATACTTAATCTAAAAGCGATAGTCTAAATAAATAATAAATACTATTTTCGATTTAAATTTCTCTAATTCTTCTTAGTTCTCTTTTAGGTAGCATTATCATTATCTTCATCTTGAGTATATGTCCTCTTTTTTGTTTTCGTTTTTTTTTTTTTTATTGGTAATGTGTCATGTGCAATTGGGTTACCGGTGGTAGCATAGACAATCGTTATGTTGTGGAACTGTGTCCACCTTGCAAGGTGGACACGGTTCTATGTTCATAATTACTGAATTATATGTTCATAATTATAAAGTTATATATTCATAATTTTTGAACTCTATATTCATAATTACAGAACTCTATGTTCATAATTACTGAATTATATGTTCATAATTATAAAGCTATATATTCACAATTTTTGAACTTCATATTCACAATTATTGAATCTCTATATTCATAATTACAAACTATATGTTCATAATTATGTTCACAACTCTATGTTCATAACTATAGAATTATATGTTCATAATTTTTGAACTATATATTCATAATTATGAACAGTTTTGGAACCGTGTCCACCTTGCAAGGTGGACATCGTTTCATAGCATAATTTGCATAGCATAGAGGGATACATCGTGCAATGAGATTATAGTAGTTTAGGAAGCTTTAGATTTGCCTTGCTATGTATATAACTATGATCTTAGTTGTACTATGAATTATTTATATTACAAGCACTTATTGATATTTGGTAGTGATAATTTTTTCTCTACATGTTTCATGTGCTATGAGATGTGTATTGTAGGTTATCATGTGAAAGAATTGAACAAAATATTAATATTTATTATATTTGTATAAAATACTTGGTAAATAAATATATATAACATATTTGTATTATAATAACTTTGATATTTAAAAAAAAAAATAGCATTCAAAAAAAAAAATTACAAGATAATATAAAAAGAAGGCAATGGATAATGTAGTGAAGATAATAAATTAATAAAATTGAAGGTAAGGAATCTTTGAATTGTAGAAAATAAAGATAATATAACTAATGAAATTATATCTCTTTTTAAATTTTTTTATAATGAATAATTTTTTAAAATAAAGGCATTATAGACATCTAATTCTAAATTAATTAAATGCATATGTATTATTTTTTGTTGTAGCTACTAATTTATTTAATTTAATAAGAGTAATAAAGTGACCTACATACTTTTCATCAACACTAATGAAATCATTGATTTTTATTTTTTTTTTAATTTTCATTCGTTGTTGAGACAAATTGTTTTGAGAGTTTGTCAATGACAATTGCTGTCAATTGATAATAAATAATTCAAAATATATGGTCACAACAGATATTGTTATACTGATATAGTAAAAATTAACTTATAAATTTCTTTAGAAGTTTTCATGCATTGATAAAATTCTGATGTAAATTTGTTCAATTGGAGCCAATGAGATGTCAACATTGTCAATTCGTTAGAAAATGATCCTACTGTTTTAGAGTCCAAGTGCATGTTTTCATTGTACAAATACGAGTCCAAGTTGTTTTCATTTTTAAAGTTGGAAACTATATCTCTTGCTCTCATAGTATATGTTTAAAAATTATGCCAACTTTAATTGGGATGAGGTTCGAACCTAAGACCTTTTTATATAAATTAATGAGTAAGTTAGAATAATAAATAGTTAACGGGAATCGCACTCACATGCGAATGCTTCGCCTAGGCGCGAAATAAGAATGAATTTTGTCCGTCCACGTGTCCAGATCTAATGGATGAGAAACATTGATTTTTTTTTAAAAGCGCGGTGTCATTTTCATAAATAATTGAATATCGAAGTGCAAGTAAAATGTATTACAAGTGCATGTAAAATGTATTATAGGTGCAAGTAAAAATTTACACTGAGCATCAATACTAAGTGCACCTATAGTTATAAGTAGTTGCACGTATAGTTCTAAGTAGTTGCACATATAGTTATAAGTAGTTGCACCTAGGTGCATGAATGTTTGCAGGTGGTTTTCAGGGGTATTATTACCCGCTGAACTCAGATCAATGAATGTTAACAAGGCAAAATTACATGTACTTATAGGTGAAAGTGGGTGCACCTATAGTTATAAGTAGTTGCACCTATAGTTATAAATAGTTGCACCTATAGTTATAAATAGGTGCACCCAGGTGCATGAATGTTTGTGGGAAGTGAATGTTAACAAGACAAAATTACATGCACTTATAGGTCAAAGTAGGTGCACTTGTAAGTGATTTTACTTGCACTTCGATGTTCAATTATTTACGAAAAGTCGAAAATACCATCACATTTTTTTAAACTATTAGATCTGGACACGTGTCGCACGCGGATTCGTTCACATATTCCCTCCTGGGCACTTATTCGCACCTGAGTGTATCCCTAGTTAACGGAATATTCCGTTACTAAAGTTTATACTAACGAAATTTAGGATTATTTAAGGGAACAAAAGAATATAATATAGGACAAATAAGGAAAATCATTAAATAATGCTAAAATCAAAATAATATGAACTATTCATTTTAAGAAACAGTTATACCGACATTTTTTTTTTGTTCCAGTTAAGGGCCTAACATTATTAGCTCTTATTAAGATATATATATATATATATATATATATATATATATATATATATATATATATATATATATATATATATATATATATCTACAATCTTAATAAGAGTCAATAAAGTTAGGCCCTTAACGAGAATACAAAAATATCGATATACTTATTTATTCAAATGAATGATTGATATTATTTTTGTTTAAATATTTTTAGCTAATTTTTTTAATTTACCCTTAATTATTAATACCTTTTCTCTTAAATAACCCCTTGCTCCGTTAATTTTTGTTTGCCTCCGTTAAGTCGTTAACTTCACCCTCCGTATCTCTTAATTATATTATTAACCTAGGTTCTTGTTTGTGATAATTTCTCCTTTATTTTCTTCCTAAATTTGCTTGAGTATGGATGATGCTAGAAGAAAAGGTGCAAAGTTGTATGATTAAATATTCAATTATAATGTCTGACAAAAAATTCAACTGAATTGTTGATTTTTTTTATTTTTTTTTTCACCAATAAAACTTTTTTTGTTCAAGTACTTTGGAGATTACAAGAAAGATCTATATTCATCTCGTCAGACCATCTTAATAAGAGTCAATAAAGTTAGGACCTTAACGGGAATAAATAAATGTCGGTATACTTATTTATTCAAATGAATGGTTGATATTATTTTTGTTTAAATATTTTTAGCTAATTTTTCTAATTTACCCTTAATTATTAGTACCTTTTCTCCATCTCGTCAGGCCGATTTGCCTCAAACAATTACTGTAGGTACAGAATGTGTCAATTATAGATACATAATCTAATAGTTATTTTTGGATAATTGCTTACACATAATATGATAGCTACATGCAAAGAAACAATCAACTGTAAGTACAAAATGTGTCAAATATATATACAGAATTTGAAAGTTATTTTTGGATCAGGGTCTACAATGCAAGGTAGATCCTGGTCCATGGTATAATTTGCCGCATTGTAGACCTTGGTCCAAAAATAACCTAACGTTAATTATCAAGTTATTGTTTACATGTACATGAACTATTAACTGTAGGTACATAATGTGTCAACTAAAAGTACAAAATTTTTGTATCATGATTCACACTCATACCCTACTATCATTTGAACTGCAACATTTGTAGTATTATAGATTTTAACATTTTTATCTCTATCATTATTATATGAATACTTTAACCAATTAAGGAACAGTAATTTAAAAAAATACATATTGGGCATTGGTTAATCGCGCAAAGCACGTGTGGTAACTAGTATATACATATATATATATATATATATATTCATTCTTTAACTAAACTGAGCGCCCTAGTAATTATTTTATAATTTTAAAATTATGAAAATTCTAATTTTAAATTGCTTAAATTGGTGCTTTGTCTCTAACATTTAAAAGCGCCCTAGACAGTTTTGTTAAATAAAAGAAACTCATAAACTTTAACAGGAGGTCCCGTAGCTCAGTTGGTTAGAGCGTTGGTCTTATGAGCCGAAGGTCGCGGGTTCGAGCCCCGCCGGGACCATAATTTTAATTAATTTAACAAAATATGTCTTGTACACTTCGAATCAATTTAACACAATACGGCTTGTACAGTTCAATATTAAGCCCAAACTATTTGAAAAATGTTATAAATATTATATTTATTGTGGACATTATAATTTAGTTTTGTAACGTTTGTAACATGTAATTATTTTATTATTATTGTATTCCTTAATATATATATATATATATATATATATATATATATATATATATTAAGGATCAAATGCGAATGAATATTTTAGGTAAAAAAACTATCAACCATAGATCTAGTCCAAATTAACAGTTCAGATTGAAGGTTAATTAATAAACGTGCGCAGTGGTATTATTGTAATTTTAAGTAAGTCAGATTGTCTTTGTATTCGAGTGCATATTTTTTTCTTCTTCGAGTGCACATGTTTCCTTCTTCAAGTGCATATTTCTCTTCTCCGAGTGCATCTGTATTAATTTGTTTCCGTACATAGTTTTTCTTTGGAATAAGGTTCAAATTGGCCACTGAACGTAACCTGAAAATGCAATTAGGTCACTGAACGAAAAAAAAGTGTAATTAGACCACTGAACACTCCAAATGTATGCAATTTCACCTGATAGCAGGTTACCATCAATTTTAGCAGGTTACCTACTTACGTGGCAGCTGAGTTGGCATTTTTAATAATTTTTAATAAAGTTTAATAATAATTTTTTAAAAAAATTTATTTAAAACAAATTTAATTTTTTTTAAAAAAAATTATTTATTTATTTATTTTCAATTTTTTTAAAATTTATTATTAAAAGTTATTACAAATTATTTAAAAATTATTAAAAATGCCAACTCAGCCGCCACGTAAGCAGGTAACCTGCTAAAATTGAAGGTAACGTGCTAAAATTGATGGTAACCTACTATCCGGTGAAATTGCATACATTTGGAATGTTCAGTGGCCTAATTGCACGTTTTTGAATGTTCAGTGGTCTAATTGCATCTTTTTTTCGTACAGTGGCCTAATTGCATTTTCAGGTTACGTTCAATGGCCAATTTGAACCTTATTCCTTTTTCTTTTGAGTGCAAAATTTGGCCTTTAAGTGCATGTTTTTTTTTTCTTAGAGGGCACAATTAATTTTCTTCGAATTTTTCCTTTTAGTGTTTTTTTTTTCCCCTTGACTTCTAGTGACCCTCTTTATGCCTTCAAGTGTTCAATTTCATGTCTACAAGTACATGTGTGTCTTACTATCGTGCTAAAAAAAAAAAAAATACTTAGCATTATATTGAACTTTTTTTTTTTTTTCCTTCTAGTACCTGGATCTAGATTTCGGGCGGGTCCCTAGACGACTGTGCAAACCGAGAGCTACTCCGTACTTGGTCGATCCACAATCTCGGTGCGACAAGTCAGTTATATACACTTTTGAAGTTAGAGCTGCCTCCATTTGATTGATTGAGATACTTGAGATATTGTGTCTGATAAACGTCAAAATATGCTAGTTTTTAGGAGCCTTTTGAAGGAGTTTTGTGCATGTTTTGGCCTAAAGGTCTTGCTTTTTAGAGTAAATTGTCCTAAAAAACACAGTTTAGCACGAAAACACCTTCCCAATTGTATTTTACATATTTTTAGGTATTTTTGTTACCGAATTAACCGAATCGAATTTTTTTCGATTAATCGATCGGTTAACCGATTACCCGAACCTTTTATTGCTAAAATTTAAAATCCTAAAAATCACCTAAACTAATAGATCCAATTAAAATAAAATACATATCATAATAAATTCATGCCTAACTTCAAATCATCAATCAAAAATCCAAAGTCTAAACATCGATAGTCCATTATATATTCATATTAGTATTACACAATTACTATATATATATATATATATATATATATATATATATATATATATATATATATATATATATATATATATATATTAAAAACTTCGGTTAATCGACTCTTTCGAACCGAATTAATCGTTAACCGAAGTTTTGAAATTCCTTTAACCATTAACCGAATCGAAAAAGTTCGGTTAAAAAACGGTTAACCGAACTTTGTTAGTTCGGTCGGTTAATCGAAAATTCTCTGAAGTTTGCACACCCCTAGGTCCGACTAGAGTGGGGAAGAATGCTCGGCAAATCATCGTACCATCTGCCCCAATCACTTGCATCTTGGCCTCGAAACTGATTACATGGTCACACGGGTCTCCCCATCCATCGTAAGTAGGGTGGTCGGGTAGCTTAAACCCGACTGGGCCCTATACGCTTGTACTTCCGCCGAAATGGGGGATGCGGTCAATAGGCTCTCAGTAGCCGACCGATCTCTCTCCTCTATCTTCTACAGCAGTTCCTGAACGGCAGCCATCAAGTCGGCCATCCCAAGGGCGGGCTGCTCTAGGAGTAAGAGCGATTCTCCAGTGCCTTCGATGGCCTCCTACCTGCGCCTCGCGGCTATCCTTCTCTGAATGATTACTCGTGGCGGCTCTCCCTCAGGCCGCTTTCTTCCCCTCCCGACTGATCGATCGGGGGAGCGTTGCATGGCTCGACCTCCCAACCGATCCAAGACCGACTGGACGGGAGCTAAAGGGCCAAGCCACGAGTGCACGGAATGGGCCGCGCGGGGGTTCCGTGGCAAGCGCCCTTCCGAGCGCACCGAATGCTCTGAAGCCGGAACGTTAGGGTTGACGGGAACCGATTGTGCCGGTTGAGGATGAGCAACGTGGGGCACCTGGCCTCCTCCATGCGCGTATGAATCAAGGGCATGTGCCAACAACTCCGCGAGAGTTGGCTGGGCCTGAGCGATAGGCGGTGGGGGGTTGCCTCCCAAGGTCTCTTGGGTTGGCGCGACAGTACGCTCAGGACGTGCTGCCGACCGTTCACCAGAGGCATGATGGTTTAGTTGCTCCCTTAGGTACCTACGAAGGCACGACTATCGGCGGGTTGTTCCTCCGCGTTCGCAATGACAATGACATGTCTGTTTCCTGTCGGAGCGACAACGTTTTGTCCCTTATTGCGGTTTCTACGTCTTGTTTGTGCCATTAACAAAGCTTAAAAATGGGACCTTTAGTTTCGATCGCCATACGGTGCCAATGTTCGTTTTACGGCCTAGAGGTAGCCGTTCGGCGGACCAACACTACCGTAAAATACTAGGATTGTGGCGAAAAGAAAAGAAAGATTGCCAAAAAAGAGTTTGGCAGCGTAACGGGATTTCTTATTAAGTAGTCAAAAATTAGACCCTTTACATGGTGACCCCGTGGGGGTATTTATACAAAAGGAATAAGCTTCCTACAAGGAAAGTAAGGTAAAGATGGGGCCGAATCTGCTAGGAGATCCGTCGTAATCATTGTAATAAGTGTTTGGACCGAGGAAGGAAGCTGCTGGCCAAATAAGGAAAGGAATCTCCGTAGAATCCGTCGTTCACCGTCTCTGGGCGTGCACTCTGTCGGGATGCACCGGCCACCTAATGAGGTAACCTGGCTGGGGAGGCTGTGGCACTCAGGTAAGGACGCACCGACCACTGAGCTTGGTCGCCCATCCAAGTCCTCAGAGGGAACTCGGGCGAGGACACGCCGCCTACTGGGTCTGGTCGCCCGTCTCAAGCTCGAGAAAGAACCTGGTCGAGGACACACCGGCTACCGAGGCTAGTCGTCCATTCGAACCCACTGAGTGCACCCAGTCGGGGAAGTGCAAGCTGCAGAGTCTGGTCGCTTAACTTGAGCCAGCCAACATTCGTCCGGGTACGCGCTCATCTGCTGGTCTTGTCTCCCAGGTGCTCCACGTGGAAAGCGGGGACAGTGGACGTAACCCATTTCCTTGAATTTGCCAAGTGTTATGCTTTGCTCGGACCTGACTGCCCTTCCATTCTTACTAGACTGGGTGCCCGATTTAGGGTATCTACCAGTAACATTGAGAAATTAATAGCAATTATCCCTTCAAGCAACATCATTAAGAATTGTTAAAGAAAATTAACTCAAATTGCAGTGTTGTACCTATTGTAATAATTCAAGATCAACAATTAATTTAAACCTAGTAACAATTTGTTTGAATTTGAGATGCTAGGCAAGCAAAAGAAGGACAAGAATAGAAATCTTATGCCAAAATGCTTCTAACGTCTTCTTCAATTTTCTCTACCGTACAAAGCAATTAGCTGCTGCCCAAAAGTTGATATTGCCACCGCCAGAAATCAACTCTCCACCGTCAGAAATCAAGCCACACCGAACCCAGAAACGAATCCGTCCATCGTAACCAATTTTACACCGCCCTCCGGAAATCTCCGGCTTGTGGTGAAGAGATTAATGATCCTACCTCTTCAGAGTCGCCATCTTTTATACTGCTTAGGCTTCAATCGCTTCCCTGCTCTTCCGTGACGGACTACCACTCTACGTCGCTTCCATAGCCGAACAAGGCTCCAAGATCTCCTTTTTCGTTTGGTCGGTTCTAACGAATGGTTGGCAGCGGCAGTTCGCTGAGCTCTGCACCTTTCTCGTAGGGATTTTTGACTTAAGAAATTTATTAATAGGGCTAATAATAATATTATAAAATAATAATAATAATAATAATAATAATAATAATAATAATAATAAAATAAAATGAAGTCAATAATATATTGGGCTGATAATTCTTATAACAAAACTAAATTAGTAACAAAAACAACCCCAAAATTAAATAATATTAATAAAAATAAATATACCAATAATAAATAAATATAAATATAAAAGTAGTTAATTATTGCAAATTAACTATAAATATATTATTAAAAAATAACAATAAAAATAATGCGTATCACGCATACAGCCTTCTGACCGCCTTCCTCACATATTGCCACCGCCTTGAGGTGGAGACCACTGATAGGCATATTTTACACTCATATTTTAGGTACATCTTTATAATAAGTTTAAATTCATTATTCAATATTATTTAATAATTATTTCTTTTTAGAACTTAATAATTAATGACCTAAATAAGTATTTTATCTAATTAATAATGTATTTTAAACCCAAAAAGCTTTTAACAAAATCTTTACATTAATTTTATATTAAGCATTATCCTAAATTTTGTTAGGCCCAATAACATAAGACAAAACAAATTAAATAAAATATTAAATACTTCTTTTCTTTCTTTCGTACAGAGCATAGGATAAAGAAGCATGAAGATTGAATTTGTCAAATACAATTCACAAGTTTCTTTCGCAGCTCATGGACAACATCGAAAGATACGGAACACGGCACAAAAAGAGGAAAATTGGATGGTTGAGGTTCATTGAACCTATTTTTAGAATGCTATAAATAGTAGGAGTTTCCTATTGTAAAATGTTCATTCTTCCCCTCTCGATTATTCTGTAAAGTTATCAATGTCCATTCATTGCTAATTTCTTTAGCTTGGTTTAGTGAATTGAAGCCCAGGAATTGATTATGCTGTAAGATTATTTATTTATTTTTATTATATAATTTTTATGCATTTGGGTATTAAATATTCTTCTAAGTTATTTGAATAGTTGTATCATTTAATTGCTAGGGAGGCCTACTAGTTATTTACTTGATATAATTATTTGCTATATTAGATAATGTTGTGCTACAAATTATTCTAATATTCAGTAGCAACTGGGTTAATTATTGACGACTTAGTGATAATTGGACTCGGGTAGAATATTTTCCTAAATTAAATGCAACCGCTTGTGCTTGTGTTATTTAGTTTGTCAGTTTTCCTAGTTCCTATTGCTGCTATTAAATTAAATCTATAGCGCTTGTCTTAGGTTATTTAGTAGTTAGGGGTAATTAAACCGCGTGTGCTTTAGTTACCTACAACTAAGGGAAAACGGAAATGAAATAATTTCACGACAAATATTCAATTGCATATTAATTACTTTATAAATCAATGACCAGTGTTAAATTCCGGTGGTGGATCTTTACTAACCAAGGTTTCTTATTATAAGTGTTTTCGATATATTATTTTCATTGCTTTATTCGTTCAGTTAAATTACTTATTTATTTAAATTCTCTTTTAATTTATTTTTATTCTCGATATATTCCAAACCCCCCTTCCTTTAATTTGAGCACATATTTTAAACTAGTTACTCCTCGTGGGATCGATCCTTACTCCCGCTACTACGTTTGTAAGGTTTTAATTTGGGAGCCTACGACAGCTCACCAAATTTTGGTGCCGTTGCCGGGGAGATTTTCTAGCTTATTTTGTGTTTGTTTATTTATTTATTTGTTTGTTTGTTTGTTTTTCTCGTTAATTTGTCCCAAAAAAAAATCATCAAAAATATAATTTTCTTTTCTTTCGTTACTTTTACATAATTGCTACACTATCTTTAACGGTTTATGCCTATAACTCGATCTGCTAACAAAGAAGTCTTGCCATACAATCCAGAAATTGAAAGAACTGTACGCAGGTGGAGGAAACAAGCTTTGAGGAAATTAGAGTTTAGTGATCTGGCTACCGATTCTGCCAACTCTGATTTAGAAGAGGAACCCATGGCTCAAAATCAGACTCTCCAAATTTGGATCAGCAACCTTTATGCATCACTTTCCCTGCTCTGGATGCTAATGTACAATTCGAACTGAAATCTGGATTAATTTATCTTTTGCCTTCTTTTCATGGACTTGCAGGTGAAGATCCCCACAAACACTTAAAGGAATTCCATGTGGTGTGTTCAAGTATGAAGCCCACAGGGGTTACTGAAGAACAAATTAAGTTGAGAGCCTTTCCCTTTTCGTTGAAAGATTCAGCGAATGATTGACTATACTATCTACCTTCTGGGAGCATCACCACATGGAATAACTTGAAAGACAATGTTCCTTGAAAAATATTTTCCAGCTTCAAGGGCAACCAACATTAGAAAGGAAATCTGTGGTATAAGGCAAAACAATGGAGAGTCATTGTATGAATATTGGGAGCGTTTCAAGAAACTATGTGCAAGCTGCCCACACCATCAAATTAGTGATCAATTACTCATTCAGTACTTTTATGAAAGACTTTTTCCAATGGATAGAAGCATGATTGATGCTGCAAGCGGTGGTGCTTTAGTTGACAAAACACCAGACGCTGCAATAAATTTAATTGCAAACATGGCTGCAAATTCTCAACAGTTTGGCAATAGACTTGTCCAACCGTCTAAGCATGTGAATGAGGTAAATATTTCTGCTCTTGAACAACAAATTTCTGGTTTAACTACTCTTGTCCGTCAATTAGCAGTAGGCAATATGCAAACTGTAAAAGCATGTGGAATTTGCTCGGTAGTTGGGCATCAAACTGATGCCTGCCCAACTCTTCAAGAAGAACCTATTGAACAAGTTAACATGGCTGGAGGTTTTCCTGGACAACCTCAAGGTAAGTATGATCCATTTTCCAATACATATAATCCTGGATGGAGGGATCACCCAAACCTTAGCTATGGGAACTCCAAAGGGAACCAGTTTGTTCAGAATCGTTCTAATTTTCAACAGTATAGACAACCATTTCCTTCAAGACAACAACCGACCCAAAACTTTAGCTCAGGTACGAATCTAGAAGATATTGTTAAATCTCTTGCTACTAACACCTTGCAGTTTCAACAAGAAACACAACTATTCCAACAAGAGACAAGAGCTAGTATTCAAGAAACAAAGGCTAGTATTCAAAACTTGGAAAGACAAATGGGCCAACTAGCAACTACGGTTAGTCGGTTGGAAGCACAGAGTTCTGGCAAACTACCCTCTCAAACAGTTGTTAATCCTAAAGAGAATGTAAGTGCAATTAATGTTGAAAGTATGTCGATGGAAAAGAATGTTGATTTGAATAAGGAAATAAGTGCAGGAATCATTGCCAATAATAAAGAGACGTCCCATGGTAAGCTTTCTTCTTTTTCTGATTATGAACCAGTACCCCCATTTCCTCAAACTCCTTTAGAACCAATAAGAGGAAACTCAAATAACGATTTATATGAGACCTTTCGTGAATGTGAGAGCAATAAACCATTTTTAGATTCTATGAAAAAGGTACCTCGCTATGTAAATTTTCTAAAAGAGGTATGCACATTGAAAAATAAACAAAATAAAGGAATTGATGAAGTGAAAGTGCACGAGAATGTCTCTATGGCTAGTCAAGGCAATCTTCCTGAAAAGTGCAAAGATCCAGGTATGTTTACTATTCCGTGCATGATAAGTGGTGTGAAACTTGAAAATGCTATGTTAGATTTAGGAGCTTCTATTAATGTGATGCCATATTCTGTTTATAAATCGTTAAATCTTGGACCCCTGAGTAAATCTACTATAGTAATTCAATTGGCTGATGGATCTACTACATATCCTAGGGGTGTGGTTGAGGATTTGCTTGTTGAAGTTAATAATTTGGTTTTTCCTGCTGATTTTTATGTGCTTGATATGGAAAATAATAATAAAATTTCTCATATTTTGTTAGGAAGGCCATTCTTAAAAACTGCAAAAACAAAAATTGATATTCATAGTGGTATGCTTACTATGGAGTCTAATGGTAAACTTGTGACTTTTAATATTTATGATACCATGAAATCTCCTAGTGATGATAATTTTGCAATTTTTGTTGATTCTTTGAACTTTGTTACATTTGATGAAATTGCTTCGAATGAAAAAGGAAAAAATAATAATTCATCTTTGAGTACTAATCTGCATGAAGGGACTGTTTCTTTGAATATTCATAATCATCGAAGGTACTCAAAAAGACGATGGAAATTTAAAGAAATATCATAAGTCGAGCCAACGACGATAAACAAAGGCGTTGCTTGGGAGGCAACCTAAGGTGTGTTTGTTCCATTTTTTTTTTCTTATATTCCATATTCTCATTCAATAATCCTTTTTCTGTGCTTTTTTATTCAACATTGGGGACAATGTTGATAATAAGTGTGGGGGAGGGAATTTAGTTTTATTATTAATTGTTTTCTTATTTCATAATTTTCAAAAAAATATTTTACTAGCATTTTATGCAAAATAAGTATTATTTTGAAAAAAAAAAGTATATTTTCCTTTCCTAAAATTCATAATGTAATTGAATAAATAGTTCGGCAAAATGTGATTAGTTTGTTAGCATTTCCTGTTTGACATGTAGTGGCTAGATTAAGTAAGCAATAAACCTGTGAGTGTTTTGAGCCATTGACTGACACTTCGATCTTATTTTCTTTCTATTGTGCGATTTCTTCCATAATTTTGTTCTCTAGAACTTGCCTTGATTCTCTTTTAAAGCTAATTAGACCATGCATGATTCAAGTGTGATTAAGGCCATTATTTGATCTTGAGCCTCACTAGCCAAATAACTGATTTGTCCTATGATTTATTTCCCCTTGTTAACCACTTTGAGCTTTATGGCCATTCTTTTTTTATTTTTTATTTTTTTTTATTTTGAACCACATTACAAGCCTTTTATATCTAAAAATAATGCCTTCACCCAGCTGAATAACTAGTGGAGCAAATTTTGAATTATTCTTGTAATCTACGTGAGGTTGTGAAGAATAAGTGTGGAAAAATCACTTACCTTTGTTAATATGAATTGTCGTTGGTCTTCTATGAAAAAGAAAACAAAGACAATTCATGATTCCAAAAAAATATGGAGACTGAAAAAAATGAAGAAATGGGAGAATGTATGTTGAAAAAAAATGTTGCTGAAATTTATGAGAAAAATGAGAAAGAATCAGCAATTAGTTTTGAGTTGAAGCCACTCCTAAATAAATGAAGCAAGGGGAAGTACTTGTAATTTTGAGGAAGAATTCTATATTTCTGAGAATGATAATTGGGTTGAAATGTCAATAGGAAATGCTTTGAATGAAAAACTGAGGGTGTTGATGAGCAAGGGTGTTAGATTATTTGTATTTATTTGCTCCTCTAGTTTGAAAGCTTTTGTTTAAGCTACTTTCCTAAATATTCTCTACCTTAACCCTAGCTCCATTACAACCTGTGGGAAGTCCTTATGATTTGTGTCATGCATGACTCTTGTAGTGGTGATTGAGAAGATATGCAAGCCTATGGTAGAGCAATTTTATAGGAATGAACTTGAGTGAAATTTATATCCATCAAACACTTGAGTGATGAGTGATATTCATGTGAGGGCTTACTTATTTAGTTCTCTCCATTTCCAGACAGGGGTGCTATCTTATTAATTGCAGGATGCTTCAGATTGTCGTTCATGATATGTTATGAGTTTTGGGGATTTTATTTATTTACTTCGCAAATAATATTTTTTGCTTGGGGACAAGCAAACGTTTTAGTGTGGGGGAATTTGATAGGCATATTTTACACTCATATTTTAGGTACATCTTTATAATAATTTTACATTCATTATTCAATATTATTTAATAATTATTTCTTTTTAGAACTTAATAATTAATGACCTAAATAAGTATTTTATCTAATTAATAATGTATTTTAAACCCAAAAGCTTTTAAAAAAATCTTTACATTAATTTTATATTAAGCATTATCCTAAATTTTGTTAGGCCCAATAACATAAGACAAAACAAATTAAATAAAATATTAAATACTTCTTTTCTTTCTTTCGTACAGAGCATAGGATAAAGAAGCATGAAGATTGAATTTGTCAAATACAATTCGCAAGTTTCTTTCGCAGCTCATGGACAACATCGAAAGATACGGAACACGGCACAAAAAGAGGAAAATTGGATGGTTGAGGTTCATTGAACCTATTTTTAGAATGCTATAAATAGTAGGAGTTTCCTATTGTAAAATGTTCATTCTTCCCCTCTCGATTATTCTGTAAAGTTATCAATGTCCATTCATTGCTAATTTCTTTAGCTTGGTTTAGTGAATTGAAGCCCCGGAATTGATTATGCTGTAAGATTATTTATTTATTTTTATTAGGGAAAATGACACTTTTTCCCCCTAAGTTATATATTTATAGCACTTTTTCCCCCTCAATTATTTATGTAAGCACATTAGCCCCCTCAATTATTTTAAAAGTGGTGGTTTGTTCCCCTAATATATTAAATTGACATTTCTACCCTTAAAGTAAACATTTTATTTATTTTACTTCTCCAACAAATTATTGCGTATATGTAGCGATTACCACGGTTCGGTTCGAACTTAACCAGACACTATAGCAATCGAATTAAAAGTTTTCGGTTATGATTCAGATCTAGAACCCAATATTTGGATTTCAATTTATTAAATTTAAGAATTAAAAAAAAAACTAGATCATGAACCGTGAACCGGCGGTTCCGGATCCGGTTCGCGATTTTGAACCGTCTTTATTTTAAAATAGTCTAAATTCAACAATAAATGTATTTTATTTTTTCAGTTCGAAACATGAATCGACCATTCCGGTTTGCGATTTTAATAAACTCTAAATATCGCGTTTTGATTATAAATTGTAATTGGAATATTTTGGTTTGATTGCTATAGTATCTGTTTGGTTTGAACCAAATTATAATATTAATTTGTTGGAGAATAAAAATAAATGAAGTATTTATTTTAAATATTTATTTTAAGGGTAAATATGTCTATTTAACATTTTAGGGGGAAAAAGAGCCACTTAAATAATTCAGGGGAAAAAAATGCTATAAGTATATAACTCAGGGGAAAAAGTGTCATTTTCCCTTTTTATTATATAATTTTTATGCATTTGGGTATTAAATATTCTTCTAAGTTATTTGAATAGTTTTATCATTTAATTGCTAGGGAGGCCTACTAGTTATTTACTTGATATAATTATTTGCTATATTAGATAATGTTGTGCTACAAATTATTCTAATATTCAGTAGCAACTGGATTAATTATTGACGGCTTAGTGATAATTGGACTCGGGTAGAATATTTTCCTAAATTAAATGCAACCGCTTGTGCTTGTGTTATTTAGTTTGTCGGTTTTCCTAGTTCCTATTGCTGCTATTAAATTAAATCTATAGCGCTTGTCTTAGGTTATTTAGTAGTTAGGGGTAATTAAACCGCGTGTGCTTTAGTTACCTACAACTAAGGGAAAACGGAAATGAAATAATTTCACGACAAATATTCAATTGCATATTAATTACTTTATAAATCAATGACCAGTGTTAAATTCCGATGGTGGATCTTTACTAACCAAGGTTTCTTATTATAAGTGTTTTCGATATATTATTTTCATTGCTTTATTCGTTCAGTTAAATTACTTATTTATTTAAATTCTCTTTTAATTTATCTTTATTCTCGATATATTCCAAACCCCCTTCCTTTAATTTGAGCACATATTTTAAACTAGTTACTCCTCGTGGGATCGATCCTTACTCCCGCTACTACGTTTGTAAGGTTTTAATTTGGGAGCCTACGACAGCTCACCAGCCACCCTTCCTTTGTTCCATCAGCTTTTCTTCCTGACCGCGGTCGGCACGGTCGCCCCGGGAGATGTGCGTTCTCCGGATGGCCGTAAATTCTTAAACAAACTGGTCTCCTCCCATAAAGGTTGGAAGGAGGAGTTCCTCTTCGTCCGCCTGGTCGACCACTTACCTACCATCGACTTCTCGATTGCTTGGTAGACGTCGTACTATCGCCTCGACGGAAGGCTGACTTGGTTGATCAGGTCGAATGGATCACCGGGGGCGAGCTCATCTTTGCTCGGCAATAGTCACAACTGGCGGCCATTATGAGGGATGGTCTGTTGCCGGATGGCGCTCCCCAGACAGATTTGCCTTCTTCGTACTGACTGCCTACCTGTTTACTTAGACGCTCAAACTTAGACTTCTCCTTTTCTTGTAGGGAACAATGACACCGAGCCGTCTTCGAAGGAGTTAGAGGAGGATGAGTAGGGCGAAGAGGAAGCGCCAGCTGCTGCACCCGCCCCTATTGAAGCACCCCTAGAAGAACTCTCCGATGCGTCAATGGCTAACCGTTGTTATATCCTCCGCGCATCCGGTCGGGCCCGTCTGACCGTCGCCAACAAAGGCAAGGGCGCAGCCACTTCCGTAGACTCCACCCAACTGCAAGCTGCACGTAGCCCGGGTCCTCTAGTCATCGAAGGTTCACTGGCAGTCGCAGCCCGGTCCGCCGCAAATATCATGTGGAGGTGATCAGCTACTCCCGATCCAATTGCCACTTCCTCTCCTCGCCAGGCTGGCGTCAAATGGCCCGGTGAGACCCATGTTGAGGGCCCGGCTGCAAAACGGATACTGGTCGGCCAGGGAGCCAATGAGATTGTAACACCCCTAAATTTTGAGATATTTAAAACCTATAAAATAAGGCAAATCTAACAATTAAATCCCAAACAGAGCATAAAGCTATCCATAAGTGTCGGGGTGCTATGTCACACCTAAGTTTGAGAACCTAGATGCAGAGGCTAAACTAACCAAGCATAATTAATCCGCAAATCAATATTCAAATACAAACCAAGGCACGCAGGCCAACTACTATGCTAAGGCTATTTAAGCTAAGTACAAGGTTCTGACTAGCGCGCTCCGAAGCTAATGCTCATCACCTGAAAAACATTCGGTATAACAACCGTCAGCGAATAATGCTGGTAACCCACTCCAACGCGTTAAGTACAATATAGGTAGATATAAGAAACTCATTTTGAAACTGGAATACATATATACTTACAAGACTCTAATTTAAATCCAAGATCAAGGCTCAAGACACATTAACAGACTCAACAGTATAGAATACTCATAAGAACTAACATGCATCCTAAGAACGCAATACAAGACATGACAGGCAGCTAGGCATATAAATAACAATTAGAGGCAACGAAGGCATTCAAGACAATCAATTAGCAAGTAGTCATCAAGGAACACAATTCATCCTCCAACCTTGTAGCTCCCCTCCGTCCTTATATCAGTTCCAACCTATACCTCCAGGCCATTCACATGATCCGCACCTCTAGTGCCAATATCAAGGGGTTAGCGCATATAGCTCTAACATGACACCGCAGCACTTATAACCTGACCCATGCTCATTGGCAAGCAAGTCTAAGGTGGGTTTGTGCCTTCAACACACTAACCGCTATGGCCTGTACCTTTAAAACAATGACCGGGCACAAGTGGTGCCAACCTCCAACAATTCATTTCCACCAATCACAATCTCATCATCATCATCATCATTATTCACACCGGCCATTGCGCAATAACCACGATACTCATCACCATTCAATCAATTAACACATAATCAAATAACAATCAAGACACAACAACAATGACACGTATTACACATAAATTCATAGAATGATGCCCGAAACACCAAACGAGACTCATACACGACAAACCGGGTACAACGGGACACGGGGAAACATCAAACGGAAAAAAACACCACGAACCACGCCGAGTTTCCAGCGGGTGGGTGGCGGGTGGAGGACCACCCGCCGGCGGCGACACACCATTCCAGCGGGTGCCCGGCGGGCAGTCGCCTGCCCGCTGGAAAAGTAAACACGGGCAGCGGGTAGGTGGCTGGCACCCCTGCCCCCACCTATCCCCCACTGACTCACCGGCAAATTTTTGGTCCCGGGGTCTCTCGTGGAACTCGAAACCATGTCCAGACACATTCGAACACATAACGACAACACCACGGATTTAATTAATAGAATTAAATCAAGAATCACACCAAATACGTTCTAACATGACTCCTAAACATGCCAAGACCTAACATTAATCATATAATGGTTCAGGAGCATTCGAAACCACAAGAATATCAAGAAGTCTATATGCAAAGTCCTAAACACAAGTCATAGGCTAGACTCAACACCCGATCATGCATAATCCCACCCAATTATACCAAGAACATCATAACACGAAATTCACGATATAAACCCTAGGGCTCTAGACACAATCAAAATTCAAGATCATGCATATAATCAATTACAATGTCAAGAACATCAAGATTATCACATAAACACAATATAAACCCTAGGCAAAGCTCTATCAAGACTCAAACACAGAATCACATATCAAAGGAGCCAATGAATAAGATATAGCAAGGAAAATAGGTTTTGCCGAGACATGGGTTACCTCTAACCTTAATTAACCCTCCCTTGGCTATTAAGCTTCTTCTCTGAGATTTCTCTCCGATTGGTCTCGCTAGGCTTGGTGGTGGGGAATCTCCTAGGAATAATCTCGTGTAATACAATTATGGGTTGTAAGGGTTCTAATTGCTTTCTAATCCCCTATTTATAGATTTAGGAATCTTAATCAGAGTCTGAATAGTAAAGTCCTATGTTCTATTCCTAACAGGTTTGTAGACCTAAGATTCCTAATTAGAATCTGACTGGTGAAAGGTCTACCCTCTTTATTCCTAATAGGCTTAAGACTCGGGTCCACGATCCATGGTGGACCATATTAATTAATTAAAGGGAATCCTAACTAAATTAAATCATTGCTAGTTATTATTACAGAATTAATTAAATAATTAATCCAGGATTAAAGGCCGTAACACGGGGTGTTACACCCTTCCCCCCTTACAAGGAGCTTCGTCCCCGAAGCTCAGGCACAGATCACTCCCCTTATTCCTAGATGTCATGCAATTTGGTCTCCTGATTAAGGATATGTGGCTCAAATTTGTCATTTAACGAGTGTAGAGTGGGGTTTGATTAGGTCGGTGGTAAGTACGGTTTGAGATTTCGAATATACCTTGGTTTCCCCTTCCCGAGCTTGAAGCTCCACGCGTGCCTAACATGGTTTCCATTGTCGCCACTCTCTTGTCCAATGAGCTCGTTGCGAGAATCAAGGATGAGAATCCCTCATCCATGATCCGATTCTGCCTCATGAGTTGCGCGAGGATGCGCTCATTGGTGGACCTCTCGTCTCGGTCCTCCGCGCTTTCCCTTCCTTGTGCGGGTTCAGGTTGGCTAGGCTCGCTCTCTTCTTCCTGCTCCTGCTCTTCGCTTTCTTGCATTGCCCGTCTCATTTTGTAGTTGGAGATGTCCAACTGATCCACTAACATCCGTCAATCTTCTGGGGATTTCAGGCAAACCTCCTCGAGGGTGATGTACTGTCCCTCTTCGACGTGGTAGATGTCGTTGCGGCGGAGGTTTTGGGCATTGAAAACCATTCCACTCATGGGTCTGGCTTCAGTCCGGCTTAGGTCCACTCCCTTCTTTTCCATAATCCAACTTAGGATCATCCCGTAGGGTAAGCTAAGCCGGTTGCTAGATTTACAGAATTCCATGTGCTTCAACATAAGGGCGGGTAAATTGAACTTGACCTTATGCCTAAGGAAATAGGCAAAGGTACATTCCAAGCTCCCCACATCCTTGCTCTTGTTGTTGGTGGGCAACAAGCTGTTAGACACAATCATAATTAGCAGTTTCTGCTTGGCGGTTAACAACTTCTTGATTGGCCTTGTGGTCGAAGAAAAACCGTCTTCTCTTCCCAATAAATACCCGAGGTAGTCTGTGTACCCCGTGTCTCGGGTACTGACCCATGCTTTTCGGTCATAGTCTGATACACCCGTGGTGGTCAATTTCAGGAGCTTAGCCAAGCGGTTCTCGGAGAGCACTATCTCCTTACCCCGGGCCTTGGAGGTGATCTCCAACTTGTCCCCCTGTTTAGTAGCCACCAAATGACAATAGAAATCCTTTACCAATTCGGGGTACGTATCTCCTTTAATCGTGAGATAGGTATCCAAAAGACCTTGGAATCTAAGCATACTAACCAACTCCGGAGAGAATTGGTCGGGTTCGAGTGCTTTACCCCGATCACCATGTAGTCGGCGTCGTTCCATTCCGAGACTCGGGTATCGACGGGCTTCTTTGGCATTACTTGGAATGGTTACGGTTGGGGGGGGGGGGGGGTGGCTTTCCCAACGGCTTTTCCGGCGATCTTCCGGCGGGAATTCCGGCGAGCTGGGCGACGGGGTGGTGCGGCGTGGCGTCGACGGTGAGGTGCCGAGGTTGCGCCGGTTGGTGGTGGCGTGAAGTCCGGCTGCGGCTGTAGTGGCGTCTCTTGTGTCAGCGTGTCACGGCGGCAGTGGCGCCCTGCCCAGGTGGCCGGCGTTGCGGCGAGGAGTGGAGGCAGCGGGTCTCCGGCGGGCGCTGGCCGGGCGACTGCTGAGCGGTCGATGGTGGCGCGACGGCAGGAGGTTGAGGGCTTTGGGTGGTGACAGCGGTGTTTTTTCGAGAGAGAGGAGGGAGATGGAGAGAGAGAGAGAGGGAAAGTGGGAGGAAGAAGAAGGAGAAGGGTTTTTGATTTGGGGATTTTGGGTTTTAGGGATTTGGAGGGGGTTAAGAAGGTTGTGTCCCCTTAGGGTTTCAAAAAACACTCATGGTCTGATGGTTAAGGCTTTGGTTTTGTAAGTAAGAGGTTCAAGGTTCCATTCTTTTTTGTTGCATTAGTCTTTTAGTGCACCTCTTCCATGCTTTTGAGGGCTTCCTATTATTCGTTTAATCCGGGGTGGCAAGTGCTCCGATTAGATCTTCTTGTCGGACCTTTTGGTTTCACGAGGGGTGGAAGTCAGGGGAAATTAAGCTGATTGAATTAATTAACTTTGTCTTTTATTTAAAGGTATGAGAACTTCTAAATAACCGAACTAAATAAGCGATTATACTTAAAAGTAGTTTACAAGGGTTTGTAGTCTATCCTAGACAGAATTCTTCTTCCGGATTTTCTTCCAGTTGATTCGTGGGGTCCTCATCCCCTAGAGCTACGTTCTCTGCGTCGATCTTGGCTTCGGCTTCGAGGTTGGCCTGGGTACGGCTAATGACGAACACCTTTCTAGGTGCCCCGTAATTCCCTCGATTGTTCGTGTTTCCTTGTTGGGTCATGGCCGTGGGTCGTGCACTTGGGGGTTGAGTGCACTGGAAGGTCTTATGTCCTTCTCCCTCACAGTTGAAGCATCGCAAGGTGTCTCCGAGGCAGTCCTTGCCCCTATGATCCTTATTGCATCTTCTGCAAAGGAATGGTCTTGCGTTGGTTTCGTTGTTCCTCATAGACGATCCTTGATTAGGTGAGTTAACCGTCCTTGTGTTAGAGTCGTTCCTTGCTCTTTTCACAGGCGGTCCCCCACTTCCGGTATTCCTCTTGCGGATATGTTCCTGAATTCCTCGTTGTAGAAGTTGGATCCGGTAGAGGTCGGCGGCGCTGGTGTAAGCCTCGTTAAGGGTTCTGGGTTTACTTACGATTAGAGCCTTCCGAGCTTCGAAGTTGAGGCCCATCACAAACTTCTCTATCTTGGTCGTCTCTGTAGGCACCAATTCAGGCGCGAAATGAGCTAGTTCAAGAAATCGTTTGTGGTACTCCATGACTGTGGCCATTCCCTGTTTTAGGTGGAGGAATTCATCGTACATGGCTGCCCTTATGTGCGCAGGATAGAACCGTCCCCGTAGTCGTACTTTTAGGGATTCCCAGTTGAACCCCAGTTCTTGCCTACAAGCAGGTCCTTCGTGGACCCACCAAAGATCGGCTTCGTGTCCGAAGTAGAATGATGCTATCTCTACACGGCGTCCCTCCGGGCATTCTACTACCTCGAAGATCTTGTCGAAGGTTCGAATCCATTCTTCAAGGGTTGTGGGATCCTCTTCTCCTGAGAAGATAGGTGGGCGATGGTTCGAGACTTGGCGAGCTACATCTGAGTTTCCGTTTGGCGGGGGTGGTGGTTGGTTATTGTTTTATGGAGGATAGCGTTGCTTAGTGTCTAGGCAACCTGAGTCAGTTGTTGTAGATTCTGAGCTAATGATTCGTGAGCATAGGGTTCAGGGGTCCTTGACTGACTCCTTGTTGGCGCCATTCTGGTGTTCTACAGGGCCCATATCGATTGTAATGGTAAGTTAGGGGTTCACATCCTTACCTTGATGCTATACTTATGGGGAATCTTTTAGCTAAGCACAGAATTGAGTAAGGAGAAGTTAAGCAGATAATGATAGGTGACTCACAGTCTCACCGCGCATCCTAAGATTCCTAAGTCCTAGGTATTTAAACACCTAGAGTTAAAGCTTAGCATCCTAAAGTCTTAAACTTAGAGTACCATCCTAGCTGTAGCCTAGATTCTTAAAGTCTAATTCTTAACATCCCAAGTATGTAAGTACCTAGAGTTCAAGCTTAATGTCCCAAAGTCTTATCCTAAATGCATTGTCCTAGGGTCGAACTTAGGCTCTGATACCAACTATAACACTCCGAAATTCCGAGATATTTAAAACTTATAAAATAAAGGCAAATCCATTGACTAATTCCCAAACAGAGCATAAAGCTAATCATAAGTGTCGGGGTGCTATGCCACACCTAGGTTTGGGAACCTAGGTGCACAGGCTTAAGCTAACTAAGCATAATAAATCCTTAATACGATATTCAAATACAATCCCAAGGCACGCAGGCCAGCTACTAAGCTAAGGCTAATTAAGCTAAGTCCATAGCTTTGACTAGCGCGCTCCGAAGCTAATGCTCATCACCTGAAAAACATTTGATATAACAACCGTCAGCGAATAATGCTGGTAACCAACTCCAACGCGTTATGTATAATATAGGAAGATATAAGAAACTCATTTTGAAACTGGAATACATATATACTTATGAGACTCTAGTTTAAATCCAAGATTAAGACTAAAGGCATATTAACAGACTCAATATCATAGAATAATCATAAGAACTAACAGGCACCCTAAGTAGGCAATACAAGACATGACAGGCAGAGGCATTCAATACAATCAATTAGAAAGTAGTCATCAAAGCACACAATTCATCCTCCAACCTTATACCAAGTTCCAACCTTGTAGCTCCCCTCCATCCTTATATCAGTTCCAACCTATACCTCCATGCCACCCTTATATCACCACCCCTTATGCCTCCGGGCAACTACATGCCCCCACCGACAAACCACCTATCAATCACCAACATATCAAGATGGTACCACAGTGCCATTCAATGATCCGCACCTCAAGTGCCACTATCAAGGGGTTAGCGCATATAACTCTAACATGACATCACAACACTTATAACCAGACCCATGCTCAACGGCAAGCAAGTATAAGGTGGGTGTGTGCCTTTATCACAGTCACTGCTATGGCCTGTACCTTTAGTACAATGACCGGGCACAAGTGGTGCCAACCACCAACAATTCATTTCCACCAATCACAATCTCATCATCATCATCATTCACACCAGCCATTGCGCAATGACCACGATACTCACCACCATTCAATCAATCAACACATAATCACAACACAATCAAGACACAACAACAATGACATGTATTACACATAAATTCCTATAACGATCCCTAAAACACCAAACGAGACTCGTATACGACAAACGGGGTACAACGGGACACGGGGAAACAACAAACGGGGGAAAACATCATGAACCTGGACCGGTTTCCAGCGGGTGGGTGACCACCCGCCGGCGGTGTAACACCCCGAAATTTTTCAACATTTAAGACTAATATAATAAAGGTAAATTCTCATTAAATCCCAAAACATAATATAATTGAGTACGGGGTGCTATGCCACACCTGAGCTAGAGAACTCAGGTGCACAGGCTAACTAACTAATATCCTCAATAATGTAAATACATAAGCATGACACGCAGGCCGAAAGGGAAACTATCTACTCTACGCTCCAAATCTCTAGCGCGCTCCGGTGTCTACTCCTCTGTGCAAGAAAGCCAAATATATCTGTTCAGCGAGAGATGCTGGTAACCCACTCCAACGCGTTGAAATATAGTGTATATATATATATATATATATATATATATATATATATATATATATATACAAAAATCATTTCGAAGTAGGAAGATATATAATTAAGAGACACTAGTTTTAAAACCAGGAATAGACTCAGCAATTAGGGACAAGCACATCAGACAACAATAAGCAGTAAAGAAGAAATAACATCATAAGGAATACGCATCTACGGTCACAAGCCACTTCTCAATTCCAATCCACATCATCATCCAATCATCATTCATATCACAATATCATTGATGGCGCCACGGGACCAATCGCATGCCCCGAACATGAGGGTTAATGCTTATAGCATTAACACGGCCCCACAGCACCCTACCTCAGTACCGTGGTACGAGGGGAGTTGATCGCAACCAACCCTTTGAGAACCGCTGACGAACTCAGCGTCGGACCGCGATCCGACACACTGCTGACGCGCCTAGTCAGTGGACTGCGATCCCCTTTACAAGGGGGGACTTACGACCCTACACACCGTTGATGCGCACAATCGGTGGGCCGTAGCGGATCAAGCCCGACACACTGCTGAGCTAAACTCAGTCGGTGGGCAAAGATCCTCGGAGACTACGGTCCTACATACCGATGTCCCACCACTCGGTGGATCGCAGCCAGTCGTAGCCCTACACACCGCCTGATTACTCAGGTTTGTGGACTACAGCCTTCCTCGGCTTGTTGGCCCTACACACCGCCTGGCGCGTCCAGGTCGGTGGTCATATTATCGACGCCCATGTGGACCTTCAGTCCTATACATAATCTTTATATACCTGACCGGTCCCTACCAGCCTGGTTAACAGTTGGGATGGTTCTCAGCCCATTCAACTGCCCGTATAGTGGACGACCTCAGTCCTATATCATATTAATATCCCTGACCGATCTTAACCGGCCTGGTTAATAGTTGGGATGGTTCTCAGCCCATTCAACTGCCTGTATAGCCCAATTGATCTTAACCAAGTTGGGGTCATGCATCACGTAACACACAATAGCACATAATAACACATAATTCGCATAGGGAAGGGGGAGATATATAATTAAGCTTACATGTGATCATTCACATACTAAGAATAATTCCTAAGGGCTCATATAACTTCCACCTAGGTCCACGGGTTACCAATTCAACTAGAATGCAATTCCTAAGACTTGTTTAACCTACGAATGGTACACGAAATTCCAAACTAGACTCAGGCACGACAAACAGGGTCCGTTTGGACACCATGGGGAACGGGGAACATCAAACGGGGAAGCCGGAGACCCGAGGTGGGGCATGGACCAGCGGGTAGCCGGTGGGTGGGGGTCACCCGCCGGTGGGTAGCCGGCGGGCAGCCGGCTGCTCGGTGGCTGCCCGCTGCCGGGCAGTGCCCTTTTTGGGCAGCGGATAGGTGGTGGGTTCCCCCACCCCCAGCTACCCCCCACTGACTCATTCATCATAAATTCGCCCCTGGGATCCTTTGTGGAACCCGAAACCATGCTTGGACACTTTTAAACGCGAATAACGACATCACATAAGCAATTAACGGATCAAAAGCAAGAATCATGTAGGACTTATCCTATTACGACTTCTAAATATAAACAACACCCGAACATGCGAATTCCCACCCAAATTTAAATCAAGAACATCCTCAATACAAATTCCCAATCCAACCTAGGGCTCTAATCCCACCCAAATCATCAAGAACATATTTTATTCTTAACATCAAGAAAATATCAAGATTCGTCAAGAATCCTCATATCATAATCAAGAACTTCTTTTTAACATCAAGGTCATCAAGATTCTCAAGAAAGCATATAAGTCATCTTATCAATCATCAAGAACATAACATAATTATCATAGAAGAATTTAATCAAGACACAAGAATATAGAGGGAGGCCAAGGAAAGAGATTATAACGAAGAAAATAGGTTTTGTTGAGACATGGGTTACCTCTTAGCCTTAATTAATTTCCTTGGCTATGAGGGGTCTTTCTTTAAGATTTCTCCTTTCTTGATTTCTCCTAAGGGAGTTCTTAGAACTTTCTTGTGTGGTGAGGGATTATTTGTGGTGTGAATTCTAGGTGCCTCCTATGCCCCTATTTATATAATTGTCTACTTTTATTTCCTATGGGACTAAGGGTTGGATTTAGGGATAAGGGTCCATGGGCTTATGGTGGGCCTTTCCTAGTTAATGAGATTTTAATCTTTCTTTCTGGGTAATTAATTAATTGGTTTATGGGCCGTAACGCGGGGTGTTACACTCTCCCCCCTTAACGGGAAGCTTCGTCCCCGAAGCTTTGGTCCTTGCTGAGTAACTTCTTCCCTTATCATATGCTTTCGTCTTGGTTACCTGGTGTGAAGAGTTCGGGTAGCGTTCTTTCATTGTGTCTTTGAGTTCCCATGTTGCTTCTTCGGTCCCATGGTTGGTCCAGAGGACTTTTACCATTTCTATGGCTCGTCGGCGGGTGGTTCTTGTCTTGGTGTCCAGGATTCTTACGGGTTTCTCTTCGTAAGCTAGTTGTAACACCCCAGATTTTCAAGAAATTTAAAACTTATAAAATAAAGGTGAAATCCCATTAAATCCGAAACATAGTACAAGAGTATGGGGTGCTATGCCACACCTGAGCTAAAGAACTCAGGTGCACAGGCTAACCAACTAATATCCTCAATAATGTAAATGCATAAATATGGCACGTAGGCCGAAAGGGAAACTATCTACTTCTACGTTCCAAGTTCTAGCGCGCTCCAGTGACTTATTCTTCTGTGCCTGAAAGCCAAATATATCTGTTCAGCGAGAGATGCTGGTAACCCACTCCAACGCGTTGAAATACAATACATATAGATATATACATAGATATACGAAAAGTCATTTCGAAGCATGAAGATATATCCTAAGAGACTCTAGCTTTCAAAGCAGGGAACCGACTCGACAGATAGGGGTACACACAATCAACAGTCATAATCAAGCATATACAATTCTCACATAGGGAACAGTTATAGATAAGTGCAATCAATAATCACAATTAAGCATTACTAGTAAGAGCCCTATGGTCACGTTTCTATAACAGCCATATCATCAATTCTTCTCATCTCATCACGTAGCACACTTTGTTGGCGCCACAGGACCAATCGCATGCCCATACATGAGGGTCAGCGCATATAGCTCTGACACGGCCCCGCAGCACCCTGCCCCGTCTCACAATACGGAGGAGTCGATCGCAACCGACTGATGAACCGCAGTTCTATATAATATTTATATACCTGACCGGTCTTTACCAGCCTGGTTAACAGTTGGGATGGTTCTCAACCCATTCAACTGCCCGTATAGTGGACCTTTGTCCTATATAATATTTATATACCTGACCGGTCTTTACCAGCCTGGTTAACAGCCGGTATGGTTCTCAGCCCATCCGATTGCCCGTATAGTGGACCTTTGTCCTATATAATATTTATATACCTGACCGGTCTTTACCAGCCTGGTTAACAGCCGGTATGGTTCTCAGCCCATCCGACTGCCCGTATAGCCCGATTGATCTCAACCAAATCGGGGTAACATGCACACATAACACATAGCAAGCACATGCAACCCATATTAACACATTGGGAAGGGGGAAAACGTATAACGAAACCTATGCGTGGTCATCCACAACTAAGAATACTCCTAAGGGGTTCATACTTCTTATACCTAGGTCAACGGGATACCAATTCAACTAGCATGCAATATATAAGACTTATACAACCTACGAACGATACTCGAAATATCAAACTAGACATAGGCACGATAGACGGAGTCCGTTGGGACACCACGGGGGTCGGGGAAACATCAAACGGGGAAGCCGGAATCCCGAGGTAGGGTGTAAACCAGCGGGTAGCCGGTGGGTGAGGGTTCACCCGCCGGCGGCAACTGTTCCGGGCAACGGGTGCCCGGCGGGCAGCTGCCCGCCCGCCGGCTGCCCGCTGCCGGCGATGCCCAAATAGGCCGCGGGTAGGTGGCGGGTCCCCTACCCCCACCTACCCCCCACTGACTCTTTTCATCACAAAACGCCCCGGGAACCTTCGTGGAACCCGGAACCATGCTTAGACACTTTCAAACGCAATCGACAACAACACATAGACAATTAACGGACCGAAATCAAGAAACATACGGCACATATCCTATCATGCTTTTCTAATACAATTAACACCCAATCATGTGAATTCCCGCCCAATATATCAAGAATATCACCATACGAGTTTTACGATACAACCTAGGGTTCTAATTGCTTTTAAATCGACAAGAACACAAATCATGATTCGGTAGGAATATCTCATAAACATCAAGAATATCATGCCATTAACAAGAATATCATGTAATCATCAAGAACACCACATATACATCAAGAACATCATAATTATCAAGAACCCATCATTGTCAAGATCATCAAGACCATCAATGGAATCATAACACCAATTATCAATATAACGAATCATTAACACACAATAATATGGGGGATCCTAAGGGGGAATCGTAGCTATGAAAATAGGTTTTGTTGAGACATGGGTTACCTCTTAGCCTTAATTAATTCCTTGGCTATGAAGGGTCTTTCTTTAAGCTTTCTTGCTTTCTTCTAAGGAGATTCTTGGAGCTCTTTGGGGTGGTGGGGCGTTATTGTGGTGGGGGGTTTCTAGGTGCCTCTTAAGTCCCCTATTTATATATTTATGAGTCCTAATTAGGAACTAATATTATAGGCTTGCTAATTCTATTCCTTTGGGACTAAGGATTGGGTTTAGGGATAAGGGCCCGTGGACTATGGTGGGCCTTTCCTAATTAATTATTGTGATTTAATTCTTTCTTTTGGGTAATTGGCTAAATGATTTAATTGATTTTAGGGGTCGTAACATGGGGTGTTACACTAGTGCATCGTCAAGGTCCACGGTCTCGGGTTGTAGTACGTGGCTCGGGTCGTGTACATATTTCTTTAGTTGGGATATGTGGAATACGTTGTGTACCCGTTCCAGTTCAATGGGTAGGGCGAGGCGGTAGGCCAGGTTCCCGACTCTTTCTATGATTTCATAGGGGCCGATAAACCGGGGGCTGAGTTTTCCTTTTCTTCTGAACCTCATTACCCCTCGTGTGGGTGAGATTCTTAACCAGACTTTGTCCCCGGGGGTGAACTCGGCTTGTTTCCTTCCTTGGTTGGCGTAGGATTTTTGGCGGTCTTGGGCGGCCTTCATTCTTTCTTGTATGTGCTTGACTTTAGCTATGGTATCTTGTAAGTATTGGGGTCCTAGTGTTACTGGGCCGACCATGTCTTCCCAACATAAGGGGGTTCTACATTTTTGACCGTACAGAGCTTCGTAGGGGGCCATGCGGATACTTGCGTGGTAGCTGTTGTTGTAAGAGAATTCGATGAGGTCTAGATGTTCCTCCCATGTCCCTTGGAAGTCCAACATGCAGGCTCTTAGCATGTCTTCGAGAGTCTGAATGGTCCTCTCGGTTTGGCCGTCAGTAGTGGGGTGGAAGGCAGTGCTCAGGTTCAGTTGTGTCCCCAAGGCTGTTTGTAGAGACTTCCAGAATTGTGAGAGGAACCTGTGATCCCTATCGGACACAATGTTTCGGGGGATCCCGTGGTATTTTACTACTCGGTTTAGGTAGGCCCGGGCTAGTTGCGTCATTGTCCACGTTTCTTTCATAGCAATGAACCGTGCTGTTTTGGTTAGCCGGTCCACTATTACCCAGATCTTATCCTTGCCGGTTGGTGTTGTGGGTAACCCTCCGACAAAATCCATGGATATGGAGTCCCACTTCCCATGTGGTATTTCAAGGGGCTGTACGAGTCCTTTGGGCTTGCATCGTTCGGCTTTTACCCTTTGGCAGTTCAGACATTTGCCCACGAAGTCTGCGACTTCCTTTTTCATGTTGGGCCACCAAAATATCTTTTTCACATCTTGGTATAGTTTGTCGCCTCCGGGGTGTACTGAGTATGGGAGTTGTGTCCTTCTCTCAGGATTTGTTGCTTCAGGTGGGGGTGTGTTGTGGGAACGCACCACCTCCCTTGATAGCGGAGGCTACCATCTTCGCATATTTCGAAGGGTCCTTCCTTTCCCTGAGTTAGGTCGAGCCGAATTTTACTTAGTTCCGGGTCTTGATGCTGTCCGACCTTGATTTCTTCGAATAGTGTGGGTATGACTCTGGCATTGAATAGGCGGATCTCGGCTTAGGGCGTCTGCCACAACGTTAGCCTTGCCTTCGTGGTATTGGATATCTAGGTCGTAATCTTTTATGAGTTCCAGCCACCTTCGTTGTCGCATGTTTAGATCTTTCTGGGTGAAGATGTACTTTAGGCTTTTGTGATCCGTATAAATCTTGCATTGTACTCCGTATAGGTAATGTCTCCAAATTTTCAGGGCGAACACGATGGCAGCTAGCTCGAGGTCGTGTGTGGGGTAATTTTCTTCGTGGGTTTTGAGTTGTCTAGATGCGTATGCTATTACCTTCCCCTTTTGCATCAGTACGCATCCCAGCCCCTTTTTGGAGGCGTCGCTGAAGACTTCGAATCCTTCCACCCCGGAGGGGAGGGTTAGGACGGGTGCCGTGGTTAGTTTCTCTTTCAATTCTTGAAAGGCTGTGGTGCAGTTGTTGTCCCAACGAAAGGGGGTTTCCTTTTTCATGAGCTTGGTGAGAGGCTGAGCAATTTTGGTAAAATCGGGTACAAACCTCCTATAATAGCCAGCTAATCCTAGGAAGCTTCTGACCTCCGAAAGCGATTATGGTGTGGGCCATTCCTTGACGGCGTGAATCTTGGTGGGGTCCACCTTGATTCCTTCTTTGGTTATCACGTGACCCAGGAAGGCTACGTTGTCCTTCCAGAATTCACACTTGGAGAACTTGGCGTATAGTTGATGTTCTCTCAGGGTTTGTAGGGTTGTGCGGAGGTGCTTTTCATGTTCTTCCTCGTTTCGGGAGTAGACCAGGATGTCGTCGATGAATACAATGACGAAGTCATCTAGGTGGGGCCGGAATACTCGATTCATGAGGTCCATGAATATAGCGGGTGCATTGGTGAGTCCGAAGGGCATCACCGTGAATTCGTAATGGCCGTAGCGTGTTCGAAAGACTGTTTTCTGGATATCTGGGTTGGCTACTTTTATCTGATGGTATCCGGATCTTAAATCAATTTTCGAGAACACCCCTGCTCCTTTAAGTTGGCCGAATATGTCGTCGATTCGGGGAAGAGGGTATTTATTCTTTATTGTAACTTGGTTTAGTTCCCTGTAGTCGATACACAGGCGCATGCTCCCATCTTTCTTTTTAACGAATAATACTGGTGCTCCCCATGGTGAGGTGCTGGGGCGGATGTATCCTTTATCTAGTAGTTCTTGAAGTTGTGTTTTCAGTTCCTTCATTTCCTTTGGTGCCAGCCTGTAGGGTGGTTTAGAGATCGGGGCAGCGCCTGGTATTAGGTCTATCGTGAACTCGACTTCTCTAGTTGGGGGTGCTTCGGGGATTTCGTCTGGGAAGACGTCGGTGAATTCGTTTACCACTGGGATGGTTTGGGGTTCGGTTATCTCGGTGTTGAGGTCCTTGACCGAGCATAGGAAGGCTTCATTTCCTTGGGTTAGATATTTCTTCATTTTTATCATGTTTACTAATTTGATTTCCGGATCCTTGTGGGTTCTGTGGTAGGATACCCTTTTGCCGTTTGGTCCCCGTAAGACCACTTTTTGTTCGCCGCATAAGATTTGTGCCTAGAATTTCCCTAGCCAGTCCATGCCCAAGATCACTTGTACTCCATCTAGTCTGAATTGTATTAGGTTGCTAGGGAATTCCACTCCTTTGATGGTGATTATTATGTTTTTGTACATGCGGTCACATCTTATGATTTCACCGGAGGCTACTTTGACCTGGAGTTGTACTTTGGTGTTGGTGTTAAGACCGAGTTGAGTGGCGAATTCGGTTGCTATAAATGAGTTGGTAGCCCCTGAATCAAATAGTACGGTGGCGGGGGTGGTGTGTACAAGGAAGGTTCCGGAGACTATGTTGCTATCTCCAATTTTGGCTTTGCTTATGGTAAGGATTCTTCCTTGAGTGGCCGGTGTCACGGCTTGGTGGGGTAAGGTGGCCCTGGCGGTTTTAGGCTCCCGGAGGGGGTTTGTGTGGTTCCCTTCAAACTTTCTTTTGTGTCCCAGGTGCATTTCCTGTGGTTCGTCTGGGATTTGTTGTAGTTGGGATGCCTTGGCATAGGCATCTTCGAGGGTTCTCGGCTCTTGTATAGTTAGGGCCTTCTGGTTTGCGGGGTTGAGGCCCTTTATGAATTTCTTGATTTTGATTGTCTCTGTAGGTACTAGTTCGGGAGTGAGGCGAGCTAGCTTAAGGAACTGCCGCTAGTATTCTGTGATTGGGGTTGCTCCCTGTTTTAGGTGGAGGAATTCCTCGTATATGGTTGCTTTCAGGTGACTGGGGTAGAATTGTTCTCGTAGTCGCGTTTTTAGGGCTTCCCAGTTGAACCCGGGGCTTTGTTCGCAATTGGGTTTCTCGTGGACCCACCAGGTGTCGGCCCCGTGCCTGAAGTAGAAGGAGGCCGCCTCTACTTGGTGGTTTTCTGGGCATCCCGTTGCCCTTAATATTTTGTCGAAGGTTCTGATCCAATCTTCGAGGATCGTGGGATTTTCGTCCCCGGAGAAGGTGGGCGGTTGGTGTTCCGAGACTTGGCGGTGGATTTCCAAGTTTCTGTTTGGTGGTGATGGTTGGGGGACTGCATTGTTTAATGCCTGGGCAATTTGGGCCAGACGTTGTAGATTTTGAGTCAAGAATTCCTGTGTGGGAAGTTTCGGTGCCTTTGTCTGCTTCCTCTTTGATGTCATCCTGGGGTTCATAGGTTGATATTATTTTGCATCCTTACCTTGATGCTATGGATGTAGAGGAAGTTTATTTAAATTATGTGTTAGTTGGTGTGAAGGAAGTGTAAGGTCTCACGATCTCACCACGCGTCCTATGATTCCGCAAATCCTATCTTACAAAACTTTTAATGTTTTAAGCCTATTGTCCTAAGGTCTTGGTCTTAAGAGTCTTATCCTAGGGTCAAACTTAGGCTCTGATACCAACTGTAACACCCCGAAATTTTTCAAATTTCAAGACATATATAATAAAGATAAATTCTCATTAAATCCCAAAACATAATATAATAGAGTACGGGGTGCTATGCCACACCTGAGCTAGAGAACTTAGGTGCACAGGCTAACTAACTAATATCCTCAATAATGTAAATACATAAGCATGGCACGCAGGCGGAAAGGGAAACTATCTACTCTACGCTCCAAATCTCTAGCGCGCTCCGGTGTCTACTCCTCTGTGCCTGAAAGCCAAATATATCTGTTCAGCGAGAGATGCTGGTAACCCACTCCAACGCGTTGAAATATAGTGTATATATATATATATATATATATATATATATATATATATATATATATATATATATATATATATATATATAGAGAGAGATACAAAAATCATTTCGAAGCAGGAAGATATATACTTAAGAGACACTAGTTTTAAAACCAGGAATAGACTCAGCAATTAGGGACAAGCACATCAGACAACAATAAGCAGTAAAGTAGAAATAACATCATAAGGAATACACATCTACGGTCACAAGCCACTTCTCAATTCCAATCCACATCATCATCCAATCATCATTCATATCACATAATCATGGATGGCACCACGGGACCAATCCCATGCTCCGAACATGAGGGTTAATGCTTATAGCATTAACACGGCCCCGCAGCACCCCACCTCAGTACCGCGGTACGAGGGGAGTTGATCGTAACCAACCCTTTAACCACTGACGAACTCAGCGTCGGACCGCGATCCGACAAACCGCTGACGCGCCCAGTCGGTGGACCGCGATCCCCTTTACAAGGGGGGACTTACGACCCTACACACCGTTGATGCGCACAATCGGTGGGCCGTAGCGGATCAAGCCCGACACACCGCTGAGCTAAAATCAGTCGGTGGGCAAAGATCCTCGGAGACTACGGTCCTACATACCGATGTCCCACCACTCGGTGGATCGCAGCCAGCCGTAGCCCTACACACCGCCTGATTACTCAGGTCGGTGGACTACAGCCTTCCTCGGCTTGTTGGCCCTACACACCGCCTGGCGCGTCCAGGTCGGTGGGTCATATCACCGAGGCCCATGTGGACCTTCCGTCCTATACATAATCTTTATATACCTCACCGGTCTCTACCAGCCTGGTTAACTGTTGGGATGGTTCTCAGCCCATTCAACTGCCCGTATAGTGGACCTCAGTCCTATATCATATTAATATCCTCGACCGATCTTAACCGGCCTGGTTAACAGTTGGGATGGTTCTCAGCCCATTCAACTGCCCGTATAGCTCAATTGATCTTAACCAAGTTGGACTCATGCATCACGTAACACATAATAGCACATAATAACACATAATTCACATAGGGAAGGGGGAGACATATAATTAAGCTTACATGTGATCATTCACATACTAAGAATAATTCCTAAGGGCTCATATAACTTCCACCTAGGTCCACGGGTTACCAATTCAACTAGCATGCAATTCCTAACACTCGTTTAACCTACGAATGGTACCCGAAATTCCAAACTAGACTCAGGCACGACAATCGGGGTCCGTTGTTTTAAGCCTATTGTCCTAAGGTCTTGGTCTTAAGAGTCTTATCATAGGGTCAAACTTAGGCTCTGATACCAACTGTAACACCCCGAAATTTTTCAACTTTTAAGACTTATATAATAAAGGTAAATTCTCATTAAATCCCAAAACATAATATAATAGAGTACGGGGTGCTATGCCACACCTGAGCTAGAGAACTCAGGTGCACAGGCTAACTAACTAATATCCTCAATAATGTAAATACATAAGCATGGCACGCAGGTCGAAAGGGAAACTATCTACTCTACGCTCCAAATCTCTAGCGCGCTCCGGTGTCTACTCCTCTGTGCCTGAACGCCAAATATATCTGTTCAGCGAGAGATGCTGGTAACCCACTCCAACGCGTTGAAATATAGTGTATATATATATATATATATATATATATATATATATATATATATAATATATATATATATATATATATATATATATATATATATATATATATATATATATATATATATATAATATATATATATATATATATATTATATATATATATATATATATATATATATATATATATATAGATATACAAAAATCATTTCGAAGCAGGAAGATATATACTTAAGAGACACTAGTTTTAAAACCAGGAATAGACTCAGCAATTAGGGACAAGCACATCAGACAACAATAAGCAGTAAAGCAGAAATAACATCATAAGGAATACGCATCTACGGTCACAAGCCACTTCTCAATTCCAATCCACATCATCATCCAATCATCATTCATATCACATAATCATTGATGGCGCCACGGGACCAATCGCATGCCCTGAACATGAGGGTTAATGCTTATAGCATTAACACGGCCCCGCAGCACCCCACCTCAGTACCGCGGTATGAGGGGAGTTGATCGCAACCAACCCTTTGAGAACCGCTGACGAACTCAGCGTCGGACCGCGATCCTACACACCGCTGACGCGCCCAGTCGGTGGACCGCGATCCCCTTTACAAGAGGGGAATTACGACCCTACACACCGTTGATGCGCACAATTGGTAGGCCGTAGCGAATCAAGCCCGACACACCGCTGAGCTAAACTCAGTCGGTGGGCAAAGATCCTCGGAGACTACGATCCTACATACCGATGTCCCACCACTCGGTGGATCGCAGCCAGCCGTAGCCCTACACACCACCTGATTACTCAGGTCGGTGGACTACAGCCTTCCTCGGCTTGTTGGCCCTACACACCGCCTGGCGCGTCCAGGTCGGTGGGTCATATCACCGAGGCCCATGTGGACCTTCAGTCCTATACATAATCTTTATATACCTGACCGGTCCCTACCAGCCTGGTTAACAGTTGGGATGATTCTCAGCCCATTCAAATGCCCGTATAGTGGACCTCAGTCCTATATCATATTAATATCCCTGACCGATCTTAACCGGCCTGGTTAACAGTTGGAATGGTTCTCAGCCCATTCAACTGCCCGTATAGCCCAATTGATCTTAACCAATTTGGGGTCATGCATCACGTAACACACAATAGCACATAATAGCACATAATTCACATAGGGAAGGGGGAGACATATAATTAAGCTTACATGTGATCATTCACATACTAAGAATAATTCCTAAGAGCTCATATAACTTCTACCTAGGTCCACGGGTTACCAATTCAACTAGCATGCAATTCCTAAGACTCGTTTAACCTACGAATGGTACCCGAAATTCCAAACTAGACTCAGACACGACAAACGGGGTCCGTTGGGACACCATGGGGAACGGGGAACATCAAACGGGGAAGCAGGGGACCCGAGGTGGGACATGGACCAGCGGGTAGCCGGTGGGTGGGGGTCACCCGCCGTCTGCCCACCGGTGGGCGTTGTTCCGGGCAGCGGGTAGCCGGCAGGCAGCCGGCTGCCCGGTGGCTGCCCGCTGCCGGGCAGTGCCCTTTTTGGGCAGCGGGTAGGTGGTGGGTTCCCCCACCCCCACCTACCCCCCACTGACTCATTCATCATAAATTCGCCCCAGGATCATTTGTGGAACCTGAAACCATGCTTGGACACTTTTAAACGCGAATAACGACATCACATAAGCAATTAACGGATCAAAAGCAAGAATCATGTAGGACTTATCCTATTACGGCTTCTAAATATAAACAACACCCGAACATGCGAATTCCCACCGAAATATAAATCAAGAACATCCTCAATACAAATTCCCAATCCAATCTAGGGCTCTAATCCCACCCAAATCATCAAGAACATATTTTATTCTTAACATCAAGAAAATATCAAGATTCGTCAAGAATCCTCATATCATAATCAAGAACTTCTTTTTAACATCAAGGTCATCAAGATTCTCAAGAAAGCATATAAGTCATCTTATCAATCATCAAGAACATAACATAATTATCATAGAAGAATTCAATCAAGACACAAGAATATAGAGGGAGGCTAAGGAAAGAGATTATAGCGAAGAAAATAGGTTTTGTTGAGACATGGGTTACCTCTTAGCCTTAATTAATTTCCTTGGCTATGAAGGGTCTTTCTTTAAGATTTCTCCTTTCTTGATTTCTCCTAAGGGAGTTCTTAGAACTTTCTTGTGTGGTGAGGGATTATTTGTGGTGTGAATTCTAGGTGCCTCCTATGCCCCTATTTATATAATTGGCTACTTCTATTTCCTATGGGACTAAGGGTTGGATTTAGGGATAAGGTTCCATGGGCTTATGGTGGGCCTTTCCTAGTTAATGAGATTTTAATCTTTCTTTCTGGGTAATTAATTAATTGGTTTATGGGCCTTAACGCGGGGTGTTACAGTCGGCCTCACGCCACTCCAGCGGGTGGCCGGCGGGCAGACCACTGCCCGCCGGCTGCCCGCTGGAACAGTGACACGGGCAGCGGGTGGCCAGTCCCCCCACCTACCCCCTCTGATACACAGGCAACTTTCGGTCCCGGAATCTCTCGTGGAACCCGAAACCATGTCCAAACACATTAAAACACATAACGACAACACCACGTATTCAATTAGCGGAATTAAACCAAGAATCACACCAAATACATTCTAACACGATTCCTAAACATACCAAGACCCAACATAAATCATATAACGGTCCAGGAGCATCCGGAACCACAAGAATATCAAGAAATCTATATGCAAAGTCCTAAACACAAGTCCTAAGCTAGACTCAACACCCGATCATGCATAATCCCACCCAAATATACCAAGAACATCATAATACAAAATTCACGATATAACCCTAGGGCTCTAGACATTATCAAAATACAAGATCATTCATATAATCGATCATAATATCAAGAACATCAAGATTATCACATAAACATCAAGATTGTCACATAAACATTGTGACACCCCAAAAATCCACATTCAATCCATGGATTAATTGAGTAATTAATCCTATTTTTATTTGAGGAATTAATTCCTAAAATCCTAATTTTTAATACTCAAGGACTAGAATTTGACTAGTCAACCTTTAAGTTGTGTTGTACCTTGTGCTTTGAGGGCAGTTCCCTGGTTCCTTACACTTTCTATGGGTTAGTAAGGGTATTCTTGTCTTTTCACCAAGAGTTAGTATTGTAACCTAACCTAGAAGACTTCTTCATTTCATTCCCTACAATTCCTAGAAAATAGTTCTACCTTCTCTCTAGAAAAGAAGTGTAGCTTATTCTCCAAGCCAAGTTGAGACCCTTGTCAAGATTCCAAGATTTGCTTCCAAGATTCAACCTTTCACCTATTTGGGCATCTAGGAGGGTAAGGTCTAAGTTTATCTTGTGTTTTTGGTTCCATCTTAGTTTTCTTTTTCTTAAAGGTAGGATCTTTATAATCTTTTGGTTTAATCTTGAAGTGGGTTTGGAAAGTAAGCCTTGTAGAGAGCTTGTTGTGGTGTAAAGTGAAGTCTTTTGGTCTTCAAGAGGTAACCCATGCTCTACAAAACCTATTTTGCTTACCTATATGTGATTTCTTGGATTCTACTTGTGTTTTGCTATGAAATGTGAGGGTTTATGCATTTGTCTTGTGATATTGCATATCTAGAGCTTGTGTTTAGGGTTCCTTTGTGCCATTGCTTGGCATTTTCCATGGTTCAAGTCATTTTGTTGTGTTTGGTGAGATTTGGCATGTTTTGGACTTGAACTTGTGTTTGGAGAAGAAAATCCCCGAATGGATTATTTTGCACAGGTAGATGTACCCGCGGCGGAACGACGGGTCGAGCTCCACCCGCCGCCCACCCGCGGGGAACATAAGCCTCGTGGGTAGTGTACCCGCGAGCGGAACCACAGGTGGGAGCCTACCCGTGGGTCCACCCGCGGGGAACACGATGGCGTTGAGATGTGATTTGTTCCCCGTGATTTGTTTGACTCGGTATTTGGTCTTTTGGCTTCCCGTTGTTCTTTTGTGGAACTATTTGAGTGTCTTCTTGATGTTTCGTACGTCTAGAAATATATGGTAGGTACCCATGTAGGGCTTTGGTGTCTTGAATCGTGCTAAGTGTTCAACATTGTGTTTCGTTGGACCAAGAGGTGTCTTGTGTGTTCCTCGGAACTATCTTGAGTTTCCCCGTTGATAAGCATGCTAGTTTGTTGTCTTAATGCTAGCGTGTGTGTTGTTTGTACCTTCCGTTTGGTTGATGATAACTTGTGTTATTCATCGTTGTTGTCGTTGGGCTGTGACCCGTTCCTTGATTGAGTATGTTTCATACCTTCGTTGTGATCCGTTGTCGACTCTTGTTGAGTTGTGGTGCGTGTGTGGCTTTACCTAGATTGCACGATTAGTGGTATGGGACACTAGTCACCAAGGTATTGCAGCGGTCCTTGTGGTGGCCGTGACGTGATTATGGAGTTGTGGCCTGAGTGATGGGTCCACGTTTTTGGGGGATAACATGTGTTATCCGGGCATGTGTTGCCGTGATTGGTGGTTTTCGTTGGTGGTTGTTGGTGGGGGACGACGGTCCCGGGGGAATAAGGTTGGACTAAGAAGTACAGGGGTCCTGGAGGTAATGGTTGGAAAGAAGGTACAAGGTTGGGGGTAGCCATAAGGTTGGAATAGGGCATAAGGAAGGCATACCAACTCGTGATGGGTGATGTTGCGAGGGCTTGTAAATCCGGCATTGTGTGATCTTCTCTCGTGACGTGTGTAGTCATGGAGGCTTGTGTTGTTTTGGCATGTGTTGCCGTTGGGTGAGTCTTTATCCTTGCGTGTGGTTAACCTTTGTGGTTTGGGATGTGTTCCCGTGTTATCCTTGAGAGCGATGAGTCTTGTGTTGACAGTTGATCTTGGTTTTGACTTATATATATGTATTCCGTTTCGAAAATGGTTTTTATGACTTATATCTATCTATTTATGATACTTAACGGTATTGGTGGGTTACCAGCATTATTCGCTGACCGGGCGTCGTCCCAATGTTTATCTTTGTATCTTTCAGGTGATGTTTAGACGAGCGCGATGTCTAGAGCCTGGTAGCTTAGCACCTTTATCCTTGCTTTTGTGGCCTGTGCGCCGATGTAGTTAGACTGATGTTTTGGGATAGATGTACACACTTGCAGATTGTTTGCCGTAGCGTTTACCGTGTTTGGTAGACGTGGCGTGACACCCCGTTGGATTTCTTTTTATCCAGTTTCATTTTTATCTTCCGCTGTGCTAGTTTTGTCGCTTAATCTGCATGTGTTAAGGCTTTTATATAGGTCTTGTTTGGGGGGGGGGGGTGTTACAGTTGGTATCAGAGCCTAGGTTTAAGCCTAGTAAGAGTTAAGTCTAGACTTTCTAAGTGGTTAAGTGTGTTTTGAGACCTCTAAGCGACCTTAAGAAGCTAAGTGTTAGGCTTAAGACTCTAGGTTGCGCGGTGAGATGTATGTTGCTTTCTGTCTCGCTTGTTTGCTCTTTTTTGGTAATCTCGTTGTTGTTGTAGAAGTTTGCGATGCCTCCTCGTCCCCGCGCTCGCACCCCGGAGATCCCGACCAACGAGCAGCTCGCTCAGAATCTCCATCAGCTGACGCAGACGCTCAGTGAAGCCTTGCTGAACAACAATCAAGCTGTGCCGCCTCCTCCCCCTGCTGGACATCGCGATGTAGGTCGTTTGGTGTCGGGGCATCGGCCGCCAACCTTTGCTGGCGAGGAAGACCCTGTAGTCCTAGAAGAGTGGCTACGGGTGTTTGATAAGATCTTCATCGTAGTGGGTTGCCCTGAAGAAAGGAGAGTAGAACTGGCAACGTTCTACTTCTGCCAAGAAGCTAATCTGTGGTGGGTCCACGAAGGTCCGACCTTCCTTGAAGAGCCTGGGTTTGGTTGGACCGCGCTCAAGGACAGAATGCGCGAAAGGTTCTACCCAGCGCATGTGCGAGCCGCCATGTTTGATGAGTTCTTTCATCTCCAGCAAGGATCCTTATCTATGGTCGAATACCACAAGAAGTTCTTAGAGTTGGAGCGCTTCGCGAGGATGCTTGTGCCTACAGAGCTTGCCAAGGTTGAGCGTTTTGTTGCCGGTCTGAATTATGAGGCACGAAAAGCGTTGACGGTGAGTAGGCCCAGTTCCCTTAAGGATGCGTATCTGTGTGCCGCGGATCTGTATCGTGTTCAGCAGCTTCAGAAGGGATCGTGTGAGTTAGCTAGGAAGAGAGTTGAGAGCGGAGGTTCTTCCACCTTCAAGAAGCCCCGACCGAGCTTTCAAGTCAAGGCCGTGTCATCTTCTTCTCAAGGACCTACCAGAGTGGAGCATCAGGATCAAGCTAAGTCGGTTGGTTGTCGAAGATGTGGGAAGGTGCATGCGGGCCATGATTGTTATGGCTAGGCGTTTAGGTGCTTCCGATGCGGGGATCGTGGTCACAGAGTCGCGGAGTGTCCCCAGCTTGCCGATCAGAGAGCGTTGCCGCCACCCCCGAGAGCCGGAGGAGCACCAGGAGGGAGTTCAGGTCGCGGAGCTGTCGGAGCTAGGCCACCCGGAAGAGTTTAGGCCACCCGGAAGAGTTTTTGTGATGGCGCGTTCTCAGGCTGAGTCGGAGGGCTTGATGGAGGATGAAGTGGCAGGTAACCCCTTTCTTCTAGCCTACCCTTGTTTGTTTCTCCAGAATCATCGTGTTCGTTGTATCTTGAGTGTTACCTTGTGTTTCATAGTTGTCTCTTGCTTGGCAATCCTTGGTGCGCTTTCTTCGATAGCAATTCTTCTTGAGTGTTACCTTGTGTTTCATAGTTGTCTCTTGCTTGGCAATCCTTGGTGCGCTTTCTTCGATAGCAATTCTTTTGAGGCTTAGTATAGACTCTTCTTGCTAAGTAATTTCTTTAGTTGGTATATGAGCTTCGTTGTGAAGTTAGCAATCAACCCTTGTACTTGGTTGTTCTTACAACAATTCCTTGTGCACTTCCTAAATTTAACCCTTCCTTGTGTAGCTTAAAAGCTACAGCCTAATGTTTAATTATAACCTTTAAGTTTCGAACCCAAGCCTAATTTTTGTCAACGCAACCTCTAAACCACTTAAGCCAATTGTCTTTCTTGAAACTTAACCAATTTTAATCCCATCTAAACCATAAATTCCCACTTTACCCAAAATCCCCAAATTAAATCATCTTTTCCCTCAATTTCACCCAAATCCCTAAATTCCCAAATTCTCTTTTTCTTTCTTCCTTCCCTACCCGTGAACCACCCAGCACCCAACCCTCCCCGTAGCTCCATCTGCAACCCGCGACCACCAACCTGCCCGTCGCCCCGCCATCGCTGAGCCACCGCCTCGCTGCCGTTCGCCGTCGCAGCAGCCGGAGCCCGCCTCGTCGCCGTCGCCGAGAGAGAGAGAGCAGCGAGAGAGAGAAGAGTAAGAGGAGAAGCCTTGGGTCCTTTTTGTTGAGCTTTGGATCATCTTCAATCATGCCTAGAAGGTCAAGTTTGGCAAGGAAAGCGGAATGGGTGGATACCCATTACCTTGTTCTTGAAGTTAAAGCTTTTGATCCGGAATCTTTTCCTAGTTCTTTGTTGGATATGCTTAGATATCAAGGTCTGTTGGATGGGTTTCTCGCCATAACGGCCGAGACTTACCCGAGTTTGGTGAAAGAGTTTTATCGTCACATGGTTGTGACAAAGGAGGGCGATAAGTTGGAGATCACCTCTAAGGTGAGAGGTGTGAAGGTTGTGTTGTCTGAGAAGAGGTTGGCTCAGTTGTTGAGTTTGTCTGCTACCGGAGTGGCTCAGTACAGTGGTCATTCTTGGGTTAGTACGGATACCATGGGGTACCGTGACTACTTGAGCTATCTGTTGGGCCGTACGAGTGGTTTCACTCAAGCCTCTAGGCCGGAAAGGAAGTGGTTGTCTGCGGAGCAAAGGATCTTGGTGATGTTGGTGTCAGATTGTTTGTTGCCGAATAACAACAAGAGCAGTTTGTTGGGTAAGTTGGAGTGCACCTTTTCTTTTTGTCTGAAGAATATGGTTAAGTTCAACCTGCCTGCTTTGATGATGCAACACATGGTGTTTTGCCGGGATCACAATCGAAAGAGCTTGCCGTATGGAATGGTGTTGAGTTGGATCTTGGTCAAGAAAGGTGTTAGTGTGGACGGTTGCCTCCCGAAGGCCGTGGGAAAGATGGTGTTGGATACCACCAATCTCCGGAGTTGTAATCTGTTTCTGTTGGATGATGGTGAGTACATCACGCTTGAAGAGGTTGCGAGGAAAGCACCTGATGAGAGGGCGGAGTTAGCTGCTGAGCTTGGGATCCATGCCGGGAAGTTGAGCCTCGTAGTCCAGAGTTTGGGGGGTGATGAAGAAGCTGAGGAGGAAGCAGACCAAGAAGAAGATGTAGGAGCACCGGAGGTCACCGAAGCTGAAGAAAGTGATTCGGAAAGTGAGGAAAGTCGGAGAAGGAAGGAAGCTCGCACGCAGAGGGAGCATGACGTCGTCACCTTGCTCCGTCAGCAGAACAGCATGATCGCCGAGGGCTTTGCGTTTGTGAAGGCGCAGTTCGTCGCAGTGCATCAGAGGCTGGACCAGATTGAAGCCAGTTCTAGCCACAGGGACGAAGACGAAGAGGAGTCCGAAGAAGCCGAGGAGTCGGAGAGCGAGTAGTTTTAGTTTGTGTTGCGGTAACCCCGTTCGCTTTTTCCTTGTTGTTTCTTTCTGAGCCGTTGTTAGCTTGGTGATAGGTTGTTGTGTGCTTTGTGTGCTTGCTTGTTCTGTTTGTTGCCTTGTTGTTTAGCTAGTTTGATAGTGGTGTTTGGAGTTAGTAGTTTAGTTCTTGGTTGTTGTCTAGAAGTTGGTGGTTGTGTTGAGGTTAGAGTTCTTGATGCTCAATCTATCCGTTTGTTGACCTCTTGCCAATCCTTGGAATTTGAAATGCCTTCTTCTTTGCTTTGGAATCCTTGTGAGTTCTTTTGGAGTCTTTGACCAAAAGAGTTGTTCTTGAACTTCTTGTCACAATTTCGTTTCCTTTTTACCGTTCGCTTTTAACTCGTCGTACCCAAGCTTTGGGGACGAAGCTTCTTTGAAGGGGGAGAGGATGTGACACCCCAAAAATCCACATTCAATCCATGGATTAATTGAGTAATTAATCCTATTTTTATTTGAGGAATTAATTCCTAAAATCCTAATTTTTAATACTCAAGGACTAGAATTTGACTAGTCAACCTTTAAGTTGTGTTGTACCTTGTGCTTTGAGGGCAGTTCCCTGGTTCCTTACACTTTCTATGGGTTAGTAAGGGTATTCTTGTCTTTTCACCAAGAGTTAGTATTGTAACCTAACCTAGAAGACTTCTTCATTTCATTCCCTACAATTCCTAGAAAATAGTTCTACCTTCTCTCTAGAAAAGAAGTGTAGCTTATTCTCCAAGCCAAGTTGAGACCCTTGTCAAGATTCCAAGATTTGCTTCCAAGATTCAACCTTTCACCTATTTGGGCATCTAGGAGAGTAAGATCTAAGTTTATCTTGTGTTTTTGGTTCCATCTTAGTTGTCTTTTTCTTAAAGGTAGGATCTTTATAATCTTTTGGTTTAATCTTGAAGTGGGTTTGGAAAGTAAGCCTTGTAGAGAGCTTGTTGTGGTGTAAAGTGAAGTCTTTTGGTCTTCAAGAGGTAACCCATGCTCTACAAAACCTATTTTGCTTACCTATATGTGATTTCTTGGATTCTACTTGTGTTTTGCTATGAAATGTGAGGGTTTATGCATTTGTCTTGTGATATTGCATATCTAGAGCTTGTGTTTAGGGTTCCTTTGTGCCATTGCTTGGCATTTTCCATGGTTCAAGTCATTTTGTTGTGTTTGGTGAGATTTGGCATGTTTTGGACTTGAACTTGTGTTTGGAGAAGAAAATCCTCGAAGGGATTATTTTGCACAGGTAGATGTACCCGCGGGCGGAACGACGGGTCGAGTTCCACCCGCCGCCCACCCGCGGGGAACATAAGCCTCGTGGGTAGTGTACCCGCGGGCGGAACCACGGGTGGGAGCCTACCCGTGGGTCCACCCGCGGGGAACACGATGGCGTTGAGATGTGATTTGTTCCCCGTGATTTGTTTGACTCGGTATTTGGTCTTTTGGCTTCCCGTTGTTCTTTTGTGGAACTATTTGAGTGTCTTCTTGATGTTTCGTACGTCTAGAACTATATGGTAGGTACCCATGTAGGGCTTTGGTGTCTTGAATCGTGCTAAGTGTTCAACATTGTGTTTCGTTGGACCAAGAGGTGTCTTGTGTGTTCCTCGGAACTATCTTGAGTTTCCCCGTTGATAAGCATGCTAGTTTGTTGTCTTAATGCTAGCGTGTGTGTTGTTTGTACCTTCCGTTTGGTTGATGATAACTTGTGTTATTCATCGTTGTTGTCGTTGGGCTGTGACCCGTTCCTTGATTGAGTATGTTTCATACCTTCGTTGTGATCCGTTGTTTGACTCCTTTTGAGTTGTGGTGCGTGTGTGGCTTTACCTAGATTGCACGTGATTATGGAGTTGTGGCCTGAGTGATGGGTCCACGTTTTTGGGGGATAACATGTGTTATCCGGGCATGTGTTGCCGTGATTGGTGGTTTTCGTTGGTTGTTGTTGGTGGGGGACGACGGTCCTGGGGGAATAAGGTTGGACTAAGAAGTACAGGGGTCCTGGAGGTAATGGTTGGAAAGAAGGTACAAGGTTGGGGGTAGCTATAAGGTTGGAACAGGGCATAAGGAAGGCATACCAACTCGTGATGGGTGATGTTGCGAGGGCTTGTAAATCCGGCATTGTGTGATCTTCTCTCGTGACGTGTGTAATCACGGAGGCTTGTGTTGTTTTGGCATGTGTTGCCGTTGGGTGAGTCTTTATCCTTGCGTGTGGTTAACCTTTGTGGTTTGGGATGTGTTCCCGTGTTATCCTTGAGAGCGATGAGTCTTGTGTTGACAGTTGATCTTGGTTTTGACTTATATATATGTATTCCGTTTCGAAAATGGTTTTTATGACTTATATCTATCTATTTATGATACTTAACGGTATTGGTGGGTTACCAGCATTATTCGCTGACCGGGCGTCGTCCCAATGTTTATCTTTGTATCTTTCAGGTGATGTTTAGACGAGCGCGATGTTTAGAGCCTGGTAGCTTAGCACCTTTATCCTTGCTTTTGTGGCCTGTGCGCCGATGTAGTTAGACTGATGTTTTGGGATAGATGTACACACTTGCAGATTGTTTGCCGTAGCGTTTACCGTGTTTGGTAGACGTGGCGTGACACCCCGTTGGATTTCTTTTTATCCAGTTTCGTTTTTATCTTCCGCTGTGCTAGTTTTGTCGCTTAATCTGCATGTGTTAAGGCTTTTATATAGGTCTTGTTTGGGGGGGTGTTACAAACATGATATCATTCCTAGGCAAAGCTCTATCAAGACTCAAACACAGAATCATATATCAAAGTAGCCAATGAATAAGATATAACAAGGAAACTAAGTTTTATCGAGACATGGGTTACCTCTTAGCCCTAATCGATATCCTTGGCTACTAAGGTTCTTCTTTCTAAGATTTTCCTCCAGTGGATTCCTCTATGTTTGGTGGCAGGGGGTCCCTTTGTAGGTGTGTGGTAGAATTAACTGTGGTAGGGTTTCTAAATGCTTCCTAAGTCCCTATATATAGATTTAGGAGTCCCAACTAGGGTCTGAATGGTGAGGGTCCACTAATCTTATTTCTTATAGGATTTAAGGATTTGGTTTAAGGATAAGGGTCCATGGTCGATTGTAGACCATACTAATTAATTGAAGGGAATCCTAACCAATTTTAAACCCTTTTTACAGGGGATTTTTTCTTCTTGGGAGATTAATTGAACAGGTTGGAAGTGCAAAACCGTTAATTAATGGATGGTTTCCTCATGATCTCGGTTATGGCTTTGTTGTTGGAGAGCTATTAAAAACCAAGAGGGTTGCCTTGTCTAAATCAAGACCCATCCAAAACCAAAATTACATCTTTAGAACACTTGCCCCAGCCGAACCAATACAAAAAGCCACCCAAAAGCGAAAACCATCAAACCCACCCAAAGCATCCTTAACCAAGAAATCCCTTGTTATTTGAGAGCCTAGTCTTGAAGGATCAAATAATCTCGGGAGAGCTAGTGACGATGCTTGTAGCCATCCCTTAGTCACCCTACCCGCACCCATCATCAATTCTATGAACCCAAACACAACCGAATTGGCTGTTCAAAATGATATAGGGAGCGTTGATGAATTCCAACTTACGGAGCAGACGGTGTTTTGTTGAAGGAGCTTGACCGTGTCAAGTTTTGGAGGTCATGGAGGTTGAGTGATCATCATTCGATTGCTACGTCTATAGGACCGAATACACTTGAGTTAGAGGAATTTGCTCTTGCTTGGTTGGGTACACGTGACCTTTCTATTGCTACAAGGCTATCGGATATTAATCAGTGTTTTATGAGGAAAGTTGCCAATAGTCGAGGAAAGGAAGTTGCACAGGATACTACCGATGTCGTTGAGATCGTTGATGGTTTTGCTCATGATGATATTTCTCATGCTATGCATGTTTGGAGAATGGAAGTTCATAGACCACCAGGAAAATCATCAATCTTGAGGGAAGCTAATGTTGGAAGCTTAAATGATTTGGATGCATTTCCTTCGAATTTCAGAGGAGATAATCTTAGTTTTGATGCACTTATCCACACACAGCCACAGAGGTTACAAACTCAGTGCATGGAGGAAGTTTGAATAGCAATCAAGTCACACTTAATTTGAGTAATCCTACATCTTTGGTCAATGAAGATATGATAGGTGGTGTGAATGTTCGTGAAACCTGTGAGAATGCTCAAGAAGAAGTGACACAAGTTTTGCCGCCTACTCCTCTACTTTTGTGTTATGCCGAGCCAATTTGTACTACCGTTTCCGAGCCACTACAATTTGTTGCAACACCTCAAGTGGATGCATCGGAGCCGGTACATTCTACACTGCCGAGACCACTACCTACGGCACACACCGAGGTACATTCCTATCCTATTGATGGTGAGACTTTGAGGCAAAATATTGTCGGGGATGTACGCAGGGAAATTCAAGAAATGAGAGGAAGTGTTTCTCATGAATTTGGAAATGTTAATCACCGAATTGGCAATCTTGATACCAAATTGGATGATTTTCACAAAGGTTTATTTGAAAGGGCTGAATCATTGCTTCTAGGACAAGGCTCAATGAAAGGAGATATGCCCATGATGACAAATAAGCAAGAAGAACATAACCGTGAAGTCTTGAAGATGTTCCTTGAATTGGGAAAGAAAGGAACCGATTGTGAGTCGACTACGGTTAGTTGAAAACCAATTGAAGGCCTTACTTCATCAAACCGGTGTGAATAACTGTAACACCCCGTGTTACGACCCCTAAACCAATTAATTATTTAATCATTTACCCAAAAGAAAGAATTAAATTTCATTAATTAATTAGGAAGAGTCCACCATAAGCCCATGGGCCCTTATCCCTAAAACCAATCCCTTAGTCCTATAGGAAATAGAATTAGCAAACCCATGCCATTTAGAACTCACACCACAATAAACTCTCACCACACAAGAATTCCCATAGGAGAAATCAAGAAAGAAGAAATCTTAAAGAAAGACCTTTCATAGCCAAAGAAATTAATTAAGGCTAAGAGGTAACCCATGTCTCAACAAAACCTATTTTCCTTGCTATATTCTCCTTCTTTGGCTCCCTCTATATACTTGTGTCTTGATGAATTTCTTTATGATATTCGTGATATAATCTTGTTGATTGATGTGATGATTTTATGTGTGATCTTAATGATCTTGATGTTAAAAAGAGGTTCTTGATATTTATGTGATGATTCTTGATAAATCTTGATGTTTCTTGATGATAGAGATAAAATATGATTTTAATGATTTGGGTGGGATTAGAGCCCTAGGATGGATTGGGAATTTGTATTGTGATGTTCCTGATTTATATTTGGGTGGGAATTCGCATGTTCGGGTGTTATTTATTTTTAGAAGTCATGTTAGGATGTATTCAATATGATCCTTGTTTTGATCCGTTAATTGCCTACGTGGTGTCGTTATTTACGTTTAAAAGTGTCTAAGCATGGTTTCGGGTTCCACAAAGGATCCCAGGACGCGTACTCGATAAAAGAGTCAGTGGGGGGTAGGTGGGGGTAGGGGTACCCGCCACCTACCCGCTGCCCGAGAATCACCGCCAGGCAGCGGTCTGCCCGCCGGCCACCCGCTGCCCGGAAGGCCATCGCCGGCGGGTGACCCCCACCCACCGGCTACCCGCTGGTCTATTACCCACCCCGGGTCCTCGGCTTCCCCGTTTGATGTTCCCCATTCCCCGTGGTGTCCCAACGGACCCCGTTTGTCGTGCCTGAGTCTAGTTTGATGTTTCGGGTGCCATTCGTAGGATAAAAGAGTCTTAGGAATTGCATGCTAGTGAATCGGTAACCCGTTGGCCTAGGAGAAGAATGCATGAACCCCTTAGGGCTACTCTTAGTATGTGAATGATCACACATAAGTTTATTTATACACCTCCCCCTTCCCAATGTGCTAATATGTGTTACGATGTGTTATGTGATGCATGATTCCCCAATTTGGTTGCGATCAAATTGGCTATACGGGCAGTTGGATGGGTTGAGAACCATACCAACTGTTAACCAGGCCGGTTGCGATCGGTCAGGTATATAAATATTATATAGGGCTGCGGTCCACTGTTTGGTTGCGATCAAATGTTTTACATGAGCTGCAGTTCATTTTCCTGGCTGCGGTCAGTGATTCACTTCTTGGGCTACAGCCCACGGGCCTCGTGTGCGGATGGTCCACCGACTAGACGCGCCAGCGGTGTATAGGGCCACCAGCCTGAGGAAGACCATAGCCCACCGAATGAGTGATCAGGCGGTGTGTAGGGCTATGGTCGGCTACGATCCACCGAGTGAAGGGTCAGCGGTGTGTAGGGTCGTAGTCTCCGAGGATCTTCGCCCACCGACTGAGTCCCTCAGCGGTGTGTAGGGCTTGATCCACTACGATCCACCGACTGTGCTCGTCAACAGTGTGTAGGGTCGTAGTCCCCAAAAGAGGATCACAGTCCACCGACTGAGAGCGTCAGCGGTGTGTAGGGTTGTGATCCACCGTCGAGCTTTCGGCGGTCTGTACGGTTAGTTGCGATCAACCCCTTCATGCTGCGGTATGAGGTAGGGTGCTGCGGGGCCATGTTAGTTCTATAGCACTAACCCGCATGTTCGGGGCATGTGATTGGTCCCGTGGCGCCACCAAGATGTGCTTGTGTGATTTGAATGATGATGATTTGAATAATGACTTGAATGACGAATGAATGATGATTGAATGATGATGTGGATGATTTGAAAGTAAACTGTGACCTTAGATACATGTTCTTTATGATGTTGTCTCTATATAACTGTTTATCATGATTGAATGTGCTTACCCCTACTTGCTGAGTCAATCCCTGATTTTAAAGCTAGAGTCCCCTAAGTATATCTCTTCCTGCTTCAAAATGGTTTTCGTATATATATATATATATATATATATATATATATATATATATATATATATATATATATATATATATATATATATATAGGGTTGAGTTCAAATGAGGACAACAATATATAGAGGACTGTGAGGACAAATAATGGACACACAACAAATTAGTACCAAGCACACAACTTAATACATAATGGCACACAAGAATAAATGTAAACATCAGGTTTCGAACCTAGGCTCTATAAATTAACAAATATAGCACGCGACATACAAACTGTGGCACACGACTACATTCGGCCATGCACACAACATACCGGCTAATGGCACACACTACATCTGTCCTCACAGTCCTCTATAATATACTTGTCCTCATTTGAATACACACACATATATATATATATATATATATATATATATATATATATATATATATATATATATATATATATATATATATATATATATATATATATATATATATATATATATATATATATATATATATATATATATCTACCTATATTGTATTTCAACGCGTTGGAGTGGGTTACCAGCATCATTCGCTGAACAGATATATTTGGCTTTCAGGCACAGATGAGTAGACACCGGAGCGCGCTAGAGATCCGGAGCGTAGATTAGTTAGTTTCTCTTTCGGCCTGCGTGCCATGATTATGTATTGACATTACTTTGAGGTTCTTTAGTTAGTTTAGCCTGTGCATCTGAGTTTTCCAGCTCAGATGTGGCATAGCACCCCGGACTCTTATGTTAATTTTGGGATTTAATGAGAATTCACCTCTATTATATAAGCTTTAAAAGTTTCAAAATTTCGGGGTGTTACAATAACGATCTTCTTGTTGGAGTTCGCGATAGCCAAAACAATGCCTCGGCAAGTTTTCAAAGTTATGTTGCTGCTGCCGAAAATGGGGAAAGGGCTAGAGGAGCTCCAAGTCATTTGGTAAACCATCTAATTGGACCATCATCACAACGTCCAATTGCTGAGCTTATTCGACCTCCAGGTTCTCAAGGAGTATCACGAGGAGTCTCTCTTATGCCAAGGAGTCAAGGTCGAGGTCAAGGAGGAAAGATCATGGAGTACCTCACGGCTTCTCAAGGTGGAAGTTCACGTCAAGAAGGACCAAGTCCACAAGAATGCCCAAGATCATCACCTTCGAGATCAATTTATGATGGAGCTAAAATGAAGTTGGTACATGAGTTGGAGACATTTTTTGGGCACACAAGTAACGGAATGATTGATGGTAGATCATTCGAGGAATGCGTTGCATGGTACCAAGCCGGAGTGTTGCGGGGTGACAATATCCAAGAGGCGTATGGAAATTATGTAACCAAGCAAGTCACCGCACCATACCAACTCAAGGAGTGTGAACATGACTTCAAGAAGCTAAGGGCACACGTGAATGCTTTGATAGGCAAGAGGTAAAATATGGTCTCTTTATTCTCATTTGGTTTGTATAAATTTAGCTAGCATGATCAAACTATCTTTTGGTACGTATTATATTTGCTAGCTCACGGCTTATCTATGCTTAATTGTCTAGTTTGTTTGTTTATTTGCTTTGTGTCTCAAGATTTTAAAATTGGACTTAGCAAATGTATGTACTACGTATAATTGAGAAGATAAAAATTAAGGGGGAAGAAAAATTCAAAGATAAAAATAAATACGCAAACCCCGCGTCTTAGTCTCAATATACGTTTAGGACCGTACAAAATTAAAATCTCTAAGTCTTAAAATGTGTTAAACCCATCAAATGGCTAGTCGTAATAAAATTGGACCAAAAGTTTATTTTTCAAAATTTGACATAGCCAATTGACTTGGGTATAAGTTTCGGCATCATAAAAAATGGGGAAATTGTTAGGAATAAATTGTAAAGTTTTGATGAGCCAAAATGTATTTTTGTAGTCCCAAATTTTATTTTGTTTGAGTCAGTTCTGGTTCACAAAGTATGGTGCACCATTGCCATGAAGCCTACGTGAACACCTTATTGATGGAAGAATAAAAGTAAGCGGGATCACAGCTTAACACATTATTGAAGCATTAGAGTCATCAAAGGTTAAGATGGACGACATGAAAAGAGAAGCATACCAGACGAACTATGGTTTGATTTCCATTAAGAGCATTTTGGGAACTATGGTGTTAGACATGAAGTGATATCAAGCCAAGTTCTTAGACATGAAGTGTTAGACGGGAAGTGATATCAAGCTTTGGTGTTAGACATGAAGTGTTATCAAGCCAAAGCTTCACTATTAGACATGATATGTCTTTAGACGGGTTATGGAGTCCATGTGAAGTCGAAGAGAAGAGACAAAATGAATTAAAATCATGAGATTTATGAAAGGGTTAACTGGCAGAGTTGGAAGAAGTCTTGTAAAGCAACCAAATGATACATGGTTTAACTCATACTTGAAGTAATTTTTGAAGTTAGACAGGATGATGATTAGACATGCTACAAGGTTAGACATGTTACAAGTTAGACGGGATGCAAAGCTTTAGACATGATACAGGATATGACATCATCATCATTCTTAGACAGGATGTCTTTAGACATGCTGAGGCAATGCACTAAGTCTAAGCGCCAAGAAACCCGAAGGAGTCGAAGAAGCTGATTCACGAAGGAGATCTTTTTATTACTCAAGAAAGAATCAGCAGGCTAATTATTTGATCAACTTGGCATATCAGATCAATAATGCAACAAAAGTCAAGCCTGAGATTATTCAAATTTGGAGGCTACACATTTCAAGAAAAGCTTTTGTCAGATCAATGAAGAGCAATGGCAAGATTATTAAAATCTTCTGACAAACAGCGAAATGACTTCTACCTAAAGTTACAGATCAAGTTGATACAATTATTTGATCAACTACAATTCAAAATGGACGATCGAGATCGAAAGTTGACCAACGGACAAATAACTTTCATTGGCTATAAATTGTCCAAGCAGACTTGAAGGCAAGCACGACGGCTAATAACAGAGATTCATGAATCAATAAGCAAGAACGGCTAATCGAGAAAAGCAAGCTATATTTTTATTAGCCAGAAAAGGGGGAAAATAGATCTTAATTAGAAATATTCAAGTTTGAGAGAGAAATCTTTGTAATTTCCTTGTAAACATTTCTACTGAGTGTAGAAAGAGGGTAGAGTAACTAGTGAGAGTGAAAAACCCTGTGAGAGTGTAGCTTTGAGCGTAGCACTCGTTGTAAAGGGAAGAGTAACAAGAGGAGCTTGTGAAAACCCTGTGAGAGCGTAGCTTTGTGCGTAGTTCTCGTGGTGTAGGAGTACCGCTTGGTGCGAAGTACTCGGGAAGGCGGAGTAACAAGAGGAGCTTGTGAAAAACCTTGGTGGAGTGTAGCTTTGTGCGAAACACTCGGGGCAGTGTCGGCGGGCACTGATTCACTATTGTATCTGGGTGATCGAAGAATAGTGAATTCCCTCCTTGGAGTGAAAGGGGAAGAGTGGAATAGGAGAATTACACCATCTCCGAACCACTATAAATCTCTCTCTCTCTCTTTACTTACTGCTCATTATATTTTGTGCATGCTTTTATCAACTGCGAACTAACCCGTTACGATTTATCGCATATCTTTATCTGTCTGGGATTAATAGTTTCCACGATTGCATGCGAGTGAAATTTTGCTTACATCATCTTTGATCTATATCAAGTGTTTCTATCGTGTTGCATGTTTAGAATCTCTCTTTTAGCACCACACAATCAAGCATAACACTTTACCATTACATATTCCGATGTGCACACTCTAAGTTGTTTAACTTGTTTATGCTTGTTATTTAGAGTTGAAATTACCAAAGTGTTGTGTGTTTAAGAAAAGTTTGAAAAGTTAGAGAAGTCTATTCACCCCCCCCCCCCACCCTCTAGACTTCTCGCCACCCATACAGGACCAACAGAAACCCTTCGGATGTAGGAGATGTGGAAAGGTACACATCGGGAAAGATTGCCAAGGTAACGTGCTCCTGTGCTTCAAGTGTGGAAGGAGAGGCCACAAAGCCTATGAGTGTCACCTCCAGTCCGATCAGGGAGCTCTATCGTCTAGCACCAGACCAAGGGGACCGCCAGGAGGGAGTTTTAGCCGTGGCTCGGGAGAGACAAAGCCTTCGGGCAGGGTGTTTGTGATGAGCAGGTCGCTGGCTGAGGCTGAGGGCATAATGGTACCGTTCTTGTGCCTACCTTTTATCCTTGCATTGAATTTTCTTTGTGCGTTCCTCTTGAAGCTTTTCGTTTGAGTCAAATTTATCTTCGTGGCCTGATTGTTTCCTTTGGAGTTGTTAACCTTAGTTTATAGATTCCGGGGTTTCAAAATTTATATTTAGGACTTCACCTTTTTGTGTCACCTAAAGCCTATTCCTTCATCTTAAAAGCTTAGAATGGGTTAATTTTTAGGAACCCCTTAAAAGTTAAGCTTAAAAAGCTAGGAAAAAATATGATTCATAGCTAATGAGATTCAAACCCAAGACTCAAAGTTTCTAAGCCATCCTTTAAACCATCTAGACTAATTGTGTTTTTTTAAACCTTTTTCCAATTAAATTCCTTTCAACCTTTTTCCTCTAAACCTACCCAAAAATCCCCAAATTAAAATCTCCTTTTCCCTAATTTTACCCCAAACCCTTCCCCCCTCTTCCATTCTCTTCCACCCGTCCGCAGCAGCCGAGAACCCCCTCTGCTCGCCGATCATCCTCTGCCCGTCGATCACCACCACCCATCGCCACAGCTTTATTGGAAGTTGTCGCGTCGACGCCGACGTCCCTCGCCGTCATCGTGCCCTCGCCGGAATCGCAAGGAATGCCGAGAAAGAAGAGAAAAAGGGAGGAAAAAGAGAGGAAAAGAAAGAAAAAGGAAAAGTTGGTTTTCTACCTTGCCTAGAAGGTCAAAAACCGCAAGGAGAGTGGAATGGGTGGATGCCCATTATTCGGTTCTTGAAGGTAAAGCTTTTGAACCCGAATCTTTTTCAAGTTCTATGTTGGATTCGTTGAATTATCAAGGCTTGTTAGATGGCTATCTTGCGGTCAGAAAGAGACCTACCCGAGTTTAGTAAAACAGTTCTATCGTCACATGAGTGTGACTAAGGATGGAGGGAAATTGAAAATCATCTTGAAAGTGGGAGGTGTAAAAACGGTTAGCTCAGCTTTTGAGTTTGAAGACCATCGGGGTCTCACAGTACAGTGGTGACTCTTGGATTGAGACAAATAATATGGGTTATCAGAATTATTTGAGTTACTTGCTAGGTAGAAGAAGTGGTTTTACCCAGGCCACGAGGCCAGAAAGGAATTGACTCTCTACAGAGTAGAAGATTTTGGTGATGCTTGTCTCAGATTGCTTGTTACCTAACAACAACAAGAGTAGCCTGTTGGGAAAGTTGGAGTGCACTTTTTCTTTCTGTCTAAAGCACAAAGTAAAGTTCAATTTGCCTTCCCTAATGTTGCAGCACATGGATTATTGTAGGGACCATAACCGTAAAAGCCTGCCCTATGGTATGGCCTTGAGTTGGATTTTCTTGAGGAAAGGGGTGAAAGTGGATGGCTATGTGCCCAAGCCTGTTGGCAAGATGGTTTTGGATGCCGTGAATCTCCGGAGTGGCAATCTGTTCCAGTTGGAAAATAATGACTATATCACCTTGGAGGAAGTGGCAAAGAAATCCCCTGCCGAGAGAAGTTCTTTGATTGATCAGCTTGAGATTCCCGTTAAGAAGTTGAATTAAGTAGTGCAAAGTTTGGGTGGGGATGAAGAAGAAGAAGAGGAAGAAGAAGAGGAAGAGGAAGAGGCGGAAGAAAGTGACCCCGAGAGTGAAGAGAGCTTGAGAAGAAAAGAGGTGAGGACGAAGAAGGATCATGATGCCATGACCCACGAGGAGCGTGTTGTGGCCCTTCTACGACAGCAAAATCGGATGATCGAAGAAGGTTTTTCCTTCATGAAGGCTCAGCTAGTCACCGTGAATCAAAGGCTGGATGTGCTGGAAGCTAGTTCTAGTCGAGGTGGAGCCAAGGAAGCTTCAGATGAGGATGCTGAGGATTCGGAGGATGATTCCTCCTAAGTTGGAGCTTGAGGTAATTCCGTCGCGTTCCTTGCTTGTTTTAGTTGTTGGCCGTTGGTAGTTGTTTTTGCTTTGCTGTTTTGTTTAGTTGGTGCGTTCCTTGCGTGTTTTGGTTGTTGGCTTGTTGCTAGTTATTTGCCTGGTTGCTATGTGTAGTTGGAGCGTAGTCTGAGTGTGGTTTAGGCCTAGCGTAGCCGGATGGTGGTTAGCCTTAAGTTTTGTTAATTGTTAAGTTGTTTGGGGGTAATCTCCGTTACTTTGAATCCTTGCCTTTACTCTTGTAATTTGAAATTCTTGTTTGTTACTCGTTGCTTTCTCTTGTCATACCTTTGTCCAGTGCTATCCTTTTTGTTTAAACTCGTTGTGCCCAAGCTTCGGGGATGAAGCATATTGTTAGGGGGAGAGGATGTGACACCCCGTAAATCTAACTCCTAATTGTGATTAATTGAGGAATTAATCCTAGTTTTCCTTTGGTAATTTCTTTCTAAAAATCCTGAAATTTGATAGTCGAGGGACTAGAATTTGACTAGTCTCCTTAGTCAACCAAGTGTACCTTTTGCCTTATGCTTTGTACCTCAACCCTTGTGTCTTTCTAACTTTGGTAAGGGTAAAGTTGACCTTTCACACATGTTTTGTTGTTCAAGCTTTCCCTAGCAAGGCATTTCATTCATTTCCCATGCTAGTCCAATCTTAAAACCTCCACCTTCTCTCTAAAAGAAACCTTAGCTTTCTCTCGAAGCTAGAAGAAGGGTTCTCTATCCTTGCAAGGTTCCACCTAAAGATTCTACCTTTCTACCTCTCTAGCATAGGAAAGGGTAAGATCTCTAGTTGTTTAGTGTTTTTAGCTAGCTTTAAGGTATCTTTATCTTATTTTGGTATTTTTCCTTGTGGTTTGGTTTGGTGAGAAGTCCTTGGTGAGGAAGAGCTTCAAGGTGAGGCTTAGGAGGGTAAGAAGAAAGTGGTTTTTGGTCTACAAAGGTAACCCATGCTCTACAAAACCTATTTTATGCTTGCTATTGATATTTCTTGGCTTCTATTTGATGATTCTTGATGTTGTGAGTGATTTGATGCATGATCTTGTGATAATGCATGTTTAGAGCTTGTATTTAGGGTTCTTGAATGCCTTTCTTTGAGCTATTCTTGGGTTCAAGTCATATCTTTGTTGTGTGTGAGGTTTTAGGTGTTTTGGACTTGAACATGGATTTGTTGATGAATTTCCCCGAAGGGAAAATTGTGTATACAGGTGGTACCCCGTGGGCGGAACGGCGGGCAATGGCCTACACGCCGCCACACCCGCGGGGAACGAGGCTGATTTATGGGGTGTACCCCGCGGGTAGGCCCATGGGTGGGGGCATACCTATGGCCACACCCGCGGGGAACCTTTGTGGGATTGCGGGGAATTGTTTCCCCGTGATCTTTTCCTCTTTGATGTTTTGACCTCCCGTTGTTGGATTATTGAGCTTTTGTGAGTCTTCTTGGTGTTTCGTATGTCTAGAACGATGTGTTAGGAATCCATGTTAGGATTTTGTGTCTTGAATCGTGCTAAAGGTCCAACCCTGTGATTCGTTGGGCTAATATGAGTCTTGAAGGTTCGTTGGAACCAATTTGGTTTATCTGTTTGATGAGCATGCTAGTTTGATGTTGTTATGCTAGTATGTATGGTTTGTTCCTTCTTGTCGTGGATTGGCAACTCGTGTTGCCAATCATTTTGATGTTGGATTGTAGTCCTTTGTTGTTGGGTATTGCCTCATGTCTTTATTGAAATTTCTCGATTGATTCTTATGGTGTGATCTTGTACAAATCATTGTACCCTTTGTTGATACTTGATTAGGGCTATTGAAGAGCCTTAATCTTCTTGATGATGATGACTATGTGTGAATATGAATGAGATTGGTGGTTTTGTTACTTGAGCTTTGCTCACATGATCGGTGGTATGTTACTATGAATTGAACGGTACCCTCGTGTACTGAGAGTTTGGCGGTATTGTTTGGCGGGGGACGACAGTCCCAGATCGGGAAAAGGTTGGACTCAGAAGTATAGGGTGGCACTCGGAGGTACAGGTTGGAACTGTGATAAGGCCGGGGGTAGCCATAAGGGTGGTACTAAGGCATAAGGTTAGAACGTGAACTTGTCATTATGTGATCTATGTATTTCCTTGCTCATGTGTATGCCTATGATGAACTCTACCTTGTGAATGGTAGGTTGCATCTAGAGTTATGTCATGACTCGTTGACTGTGGTTTGTATTCTTGTTGTTGTTGGTCTTGATCCTTGTTGAGAGTGTGTTATAATTGATTGTTGTCTCACCTCTTGGTTTTCAAATGCTATATATTGTATTCCTCAATTCCAAATGGTTTGTTTATAACTATGTACTTATACTGATACTTAACGTGTATTGGTGGGTTACCAGCTTTATTCGCTGACCGAGTGTTATCCCTTGTCCTTACAGGTTTTGATTAGACCCGAGAGCACGCTAGATGTGGACTCTAGTTAGCGTAGCTTTGCTTCCCTCTGTTTAGATTTGGGCCTGTGAGCCTTAGATAGTTGCGGCCTATGTGCCTTAGACATTTGTTTGTTATGATGGATTTTGTAGACTTCGCCTGTGCACCCGTAGTTTTATGGGTGTGGCATAGCACCTTTCCCGAATTGTATTAGCTTCCGCTTTTCTGATGTTTGATGTTTCGACTGTTAATCTTTGAATTTAAGTTTTAAATTGTTGGTAAAATTCAGGGGTGTTACAGTTGGTATCAGAGCCTAAGTTTGAGCCTAGGATGTTAAGAGTTAAATTTTAAGAAGCTAAGTGTGATTTAAGACCCGAAGTTGACCTCTAAGTACCTAAGTGTTAGGACTTAAGACGATTAGGACGCGCGGTGAGATGTGAGTTTCCTTATTATTTGTTGTGTTTATCTTGTTGTTCTTGTTTAGTCTTAGCTTTCTCATTTTAAGCTCCGGGTAAGGGTGCGCAGCTTCCTCGTGTTCTGCCGTAACCGTGTTGTTTCTGTAGAATCGTGCAATGGTCAAGCCTCTTTTTCCTAGTTTTGTTTTCCTAGTTTTGTTTTCGATTAGTTCGTTGTAGGCACCTAGCTGCCATTAGTTCGTGAGAATTACCTACCAGTCAGTTAATAATAAAGTTCAATTATTTCGGCAACGGGATTCTTCTCTAGATCTGATCACCTCCTCCTCGCGAGGATGGTTGATACCGCCTACTCAGGCGAAGGCGGCCACGCTGGAAGGAAGATCACCTCCTCCCCGTGAAGATGGCTGATACCGCCTGCTAAGGCGAAGGCGGCCACGCCACCAGGAAGATCACATCCTCTTTCCGAGGATGGCTGATACCGCCTGCTCAGGCGAAGGCGGCCACGCTGCGAGGAAGATCACCTCCTCTTTGCGAGGATGGCTAATACCGCCTGCTCGGGCGAAGGCGGCCACACCGCGAGGAAGATCACCTCCTCTCTGCGAGGATGGCTGATACCGCCTGCTTAGGCGAAGGCGGCCACGCCGCGAGGAAGATCACCTCCTCTCTGCGAGGATGGTTGATACCGCCTGCTCAGGCGAAGGCGGCCATGCCGCGAGGAAGATCACCTCCTTTCCGCGAGGATGGCTGATACCGCCTGCACAGGCGAAGGCGGCCATGCCGCGAGGAAGATCAACTCCTCTCTGCGAGGATGCTGATACCGCCTGCTGAGGCGAAGTCGGCCAGGCCACGAGGAAGATCACCTCCTCTCTGCGAGGATGGTTGATACCGCCTGCTCAGGCGAAGGCGGCCACGCCGCAAGAAAGATCACCTCCTCCCCGCGAGGATGGCTGATACCGCCTGCATGTGCGAAGGCGGCCATGCCGCAAGAATGTTCATCGGGGGGCTCATAGGCAGTCAGCCTCGCCCACTGATGGACTTTGCAGTTTTGGAGGTTCCTCGGGGGCTTGTAGGCAGCCAGCCTCGCCCACTGAGGGACTTGGCAGTTTTGGAGGTCCTTGGAGGCTCGTAGGCAGCCAGTCTCGCCCACTGTGGGACTTGGCAGTCTTGGAGGGTCCTCGGGGGCTCGTAGGCGGCCAGCCTCGTCCACCGAGGGACTTGGTAGTTTTGGGGGTTCCTCGGGGGCTCGTAGGCAGTCAGCCTTGCCCACTAAGGGACTTGGCAGTTTTAGAGGATCCTTGGGAGCCGTAGGCCGCTTGTAACACCCCGAAATTTTTCAAACTTTTTAAGACTTATATAATAAAGGTAAATTCTCATTATATCCCAAGCATAGCATAATAGAGTACGGGGTGCTATGTCACACCTGAGCTGGAGAACTCAGGTGCACAGGCTAACTAACTAATATCCTCAATAATGTAAATACATAAGCACGGCACGCAGGCCGAAAGGGAAACTATCTACTCTACGCTTCAAGTCTTTAGCGCGCTCCAGTGTCTAACTCCTCTGTGCCTGAAAGCCAAATATATCTGTTCAGCGAGAGATGCTGATAACCCACTCCAACGCGTTGAAATATAGTATATATATATATATATATATATATATATATATATATATATATATATATATATATATATATATATATATATATATATATATATATATACAAAAATCATTTCGAAGCAGGAAGATATATACTTAAGAAACGCTAGTTTTAAACCAGGAATAGACTCAGCAAATAGGGATAAGTACCTCAGACAACAACAATAACAACATAAGGAATACGCATTTACGGTACAAGCCACTTCTCAATTCCAATCCACGTCATCATCCAATCATCATTCATATCACATAATCATCGATGGCGCCACGGGACCAATCGCATGCCCCGAACATGAGGGTTAATGCCTATAGCATTAACACGGCCCCGCAGCACCCTACCTCAGTACCGCGGTACGAGGGGAGTTGATCGCAACCAACCCTTTGAGAACCGCTGACGAACTCAACGTTGGACCACGATCCGACACATCGCTGACGCGCCCAGTCAGTGGACCGCGATCCCCTTTACAAGGGGGGACTTACGACCCTACACACTGTTGATGCGTATAATCGGTGGGCCGTAGCGGATCAAGCCCGACACACCGCTGAGCTAAACTCATTCGGTGGGAAAAGATCCTCGGAGACTATGGTCCTACATACCGATGTCCCACCACTCGGTGGGTCGCAGCCAGTCGTAGCCCTATACACCGCCTGATTACTCAGGTCGGTGGACTACAACCTTCCTCGGCTTGTTGGCCCCATACCGCCTGGCGCGTCCCGGTCGGTGGGTCATATCACCGAGGCCCATGTGGACCTTCAGTCCTATACATAATCTTTATATACCTGACCGGTCTCTATAGCCTGGTTAACAGTTGGGATGGTTCTCAACCCATTCAACTGCCCGTATAGTGGACCTCAGTCCTATATTAATATCCCTGGCCGATCTTAACCGGCCTGGTTAACAGTTGGGATGGTTCTCAGCCCATCCAACTGCCCGTATAGCCCAATTGATCTTAACCAAGTTGGGGTCATGCATCACGTAACACACAATAGCACATAATAACACATAATTCACATAGGGAAGGGGGAGACATATAATTAAGCTTACGTGTGCTCATTCACATACTAAGGATAGTTCCTAAGGGCTCATATAACTTCCACCTAGGTCCACGGGTTACCAATTCAGCTAGCATGCAATCCCTAAGACTCGTTTAACCTACGAATGGTACCCGAAATTCCAAACTAGACTCAGGCACGACAAATTGGGTCCGTTGGGACACCATGGGGAACGGGGAACATCAAACGGGGAAGCCGGGGACTCGGGGTGGGGTGTGGACCAGCGGGTAGCCGGTGGGTGGGGGTCACCCGTCGGCTGCCCGGTGGCTGCCCGCTACCGGGCAGTGTCCCTTGGGCAGCGGGTCGGTGGTGGGTTCCCCCACCCCCACCTACCCCCCACTAACTCATTCACCACAAATTCGTCTCGGGATCCTTTGTGGAACCCGAAACCATGCTTAGACACTTTTAAATGCAAATAATGACATCACGTAAGCAATTAATGGATCAAAAGCAAGAATCATGTAGGACTTATCCTATATATAAACAACACCCGATCATGCGGATTCCCACCCAAATATAAATCAAGAATGTCCACAATATAAATTCCCAATCCAACCTAGGGCTCTAATCTCACCCAAATCATCAAGAACATATTTTATTTTCAGCATCAAGAAAATATCAAGATTCGTCGAGAATCATCACATCATAATCAAGAACTTCTTTTTATCATCAAGGTCATCAAGATTCTCAAGAACGCATATAAGTCATCTTATCAATCATCAAGAACATAACATAATTATCACAGAAGAATTCAATCAAGACACAAGAATATAGAGGGAGGCCAAGGAAAGAGATTGTAGCGAAGAAAATAGGTTTTGTTGAGACATGGGTTACCTTTTAGCCTTAATTAATTTCCTTGGCTATGAAGGGTCTTTCTTTAAGATTTCTCTTTCTTGATTTCTCCTAGGGGAATTCTTGAAACTTTCTTGTGTGGTGAGGGATTATTTGTGGTGTGAATCCTAGGTGCCCCCCCCCCCCCCCCCCCCAATGTCCCTATTTATATACTTAAGAGTCCTAATTAGGGTCTAGGTGCCATGGTCTTACTAATTCTATTTATTATAGGACTAAGGGATTGGCTTTTAGGGATAAAGGCCCACAGACCATGGTGGACCTCTTTTTGGCTGATTAGTGGGTTTTGACTCCCTTTTTTGGATGGGTAATTAATTAATTAATTAATTTGGGTTTAGGGGTCGTAACACGGGGTGTTACACCGCTAGCCTCTCCTGCTGAGGGACTTAGCGAATTCTCGAATGATTATTCAAGGTTGATGTACGGCCAGCCGCGCGCACACATAATAAACAGACAGGAAAATAAAGAAAGCAATTGATGAATAAAAGCCCAGCGGGCGAGAAATGTATTAAAAAAGGGGCCCCGGAGGGCAAGTTCACATTCAGAAAAAACCAAAAAAAAAAAATGGAAGGACAGCCGCACTACTCCAAGTTCACCCCCGCCGATGGTCCAGCTGAGATGTCCTCTTGAGCAGGTGGCGGCCCACGCTGGCGGCGCTCTAACTGCTCGGCTGCCTCGACCTCCTCCTCTTCATGGCGATCCCTTCGGCATTGGCCCTCGCCGCCTCCGCCACTACCTTGCGGAACTCAGGAGACTGCCTGAAGGCAGCCAGGGCAGTTTCTCGGGCCTGGCTCAGATTGACCGCCAGTTGGTCATATATTCCTCCTTTGCTCTGCCTCCAAGGCAGAAGCCGCCTGCCCCAGCTTTAGGTTCAGATCATCCACATGGGCAGCATGGGCATCCCAAATGGCATGCAGATCCTTCAGCTCAGTCATCATAAGCTTCTAGCGGCGGCGGAGGGCAAGCTGGCCCATCAAAGCCTGTCAAAAAGAGGGAACGATGAAAACAAAAGTCGAGAATGAAGGTAGATCGAAAAGGATAACGAAGACGGACATACCTGGTAACTGCGGTAGGCGATGCTGTCCAGCAGCTGGTCGGGATCTCCGCCCTCTACGGACTCTAGGTCCTTGGGGGAAAATCACTTTGTCGAGCCACTCGCCGATCGGGTAGCAGCCCTTGTGGATACCCTCCGTCTCGTTAGCCTCAAGGCCGACCAATATCCTCTTCGCAGCCGGGGCCTCTACATGAGTCTCGTCGGGCCGTTTTACGCCAGCCCGGCAGGTAGGAGATGCAGCACTGGTCACTGGAGTGGCAGACCCCCTCCGCTTAGTATCTGCGGCAGATCGAGCTGCGACCGAAGGGGAACCCCCTATCACTAGGGCTCCCGGGTTTCGCGCAGCCAGCGGTTGGGCGGGGTCTGACGGCCCGGGCGAGCTCTTGCCCTTCTCGGTAGTTGACAGTCGGGCCCGGGCGGAGGCACGTAAGATAGAGCAACGGTCGGCCATGGCCTTCTATAGAACTACAGCGGGCGCCGGATCAACTACCTGAACCTCCTCTACTTCCTGCTCCTCCTCCTCGGACGACTGGTCAGTATCGTTATTCCCTGCGAAAATAGAACAAAGAAGTCAGGTCGGGTATACCCACCAAGAAGTACATTGCATGATGAGAGTTGGGATGGACGAACCTGTTCGAGGCGCGCCTTCTGGCAAAAGACCAGCATTCGACATGGCCTCCAGCCGCGACCAGCGCCGGGCAGAGATCATCTCGACCTCGGTGATCCACCAGACCAGATCAACACTGTTGTCGGGGCAAGTTGGTCGCCCGTCGAGGCGAAAGCAGGACGACTGCCATGAGAGAGGAAAATCGAAGGCCGGAAGATGGTCGGCCGGGCATACAAAGAAGAACTCCTCCTTCCAACCCTTGTGAGAGGAGATCAACTTGTCCAAGAACTTACGGCCGTCCTGGGCGCGAATCTGCACAAAGCCTGGGGAGACTTGGCCCACTGGCCTGAGCCGGAAAAGCTGCTGGAATAGAGGCAGGATAGCCTCTACCCTAAGGCGATGGCAATATGTAAGGAAGGTAGTCAGCAAGTAGTAAGCGTTGGGTGTCAGCTGGCCGGGCACTATCCCGTAATACTGAAGAAGGAGGACAAGAAAGGGCGAGGGGGAATGCGGAAGCCGCAGCGAACAGACTGGTAGTGGACACCCACATACCCGCCGCCAGGTGGATCCGTTATCAACTGATCACCTGGGCGGCGAGATACAGCCGTCGTGCCCAATAGCCGGCGAGCATGCAAAAAGTCCACCTCTCGAAGGGAGAACCGTCGACCAGCCGGCCAACCCAAGTCCTCGAAGACGCTTGCCTCCCGGTCGATGGGAGGATCGACTACGGCCACGGAGGATCGTCCCCCGGCTCTCACCAGAGCAGACGTGGTAGGCAGAGGTCCTCGCCGGAGGAAGAAGAAGAAGAAAAAGAAGAAGAAGAAGAAGAAGAAGAATAGGAAGATGACATTGCGAGGAAATAAGCGGAAGTATCAGGAAAGAAAGAATAGAGGGCTAACCTGAAAGAAGTTGACGGCGAGAGAATGGAAGACAGGGACAAAGGATGCCGGCCACCGGGAGGTTGAGCCCAAGAGGAAGAAGAAGTAAAGCCGGGAAAACCTAGAGAGTGCATAGAGAAGAAAGGAAGGGGGATGAAGAGTATTTATAAGGATCAGCGGATAACGAGATCATTACGCGTGTCCCAGATCGGACGGACGGGGCACACTGATGTTACGTCTAAAGCGACGGTTACCGAGGAACATGTTTCGAAAGTCCAACCGGTGGAATCAGCGGAATAGCCATCATTACACCTATAGCGACTGTAACGCTCCCAGAACCAATCGGGGAAAACGGGACCAGTCAGGAACAGCGAGACCAGCCAGGGACTCGCCCGAGCGTTCGACAAAATCCTGACAGACTGAGAAGCCAGGCGGCTAAGACATTTTTGGGGAACTTGTGCTTTCTGTTATTTACTTTTTCAGGTTAACGGCTCAGCTAAAACCAAAAAAAGTGATGGACTGGCGATAGATACCCCAAATTAGCCGCCTGGGCGGGAGTCCAGATAAGGTAGCCGAACCGGTAGCTGACCTGGAGAGAAAGAGGAAACCGCTAGGAACCTCCCTGTCATGATACCAGACGCCCCCGGAGTCCACTATGCACTTATCAGCAGCCAGCCTACTAGTCGGCGCGTCTACAAGCGGGTCCTTGAAGGCAATGCCGATGGGCGACCAGCCACGATGATCGGTGTGTCCCTGATCCTGTGCCTTACGAGGTTGGGACGGGCGACCAGGTCACGTAGGCGGTGCGTCCCCCAGCCGTGCAACACCCTAGTGCCCGGACGGGCGGCCAAGCTTGCTAGGAGGAAGGCCACCACTCAGAGGCAGAAGCCCAGGAAGTCATCCCCGCGCGGCAGGGACAACTCTTGGCTGGGTACACGCCCCAAAACGCGTACCAGCGGATTTTCCGGACGCAATCTTTGCTCAGTTAAGTAGTTTCCATAATTCGCCTAAACAGGAAATGTAGTATATTGACCGTCGTACCGGCCCTTACGTAAGCCCTACCTATCCTTAACCTTCGCTAGACTTCAGCCCTACTTACCATGTATAGATTCCATATCTATGTATAAATATCCCCACGGGATCTCCATAGCGGGGGGACGGACCCTCTCTCTTTGTGCAGCATACTTTTAAGGGAAACACCCTAAAGAAATAACGGCTGGTTATTCTCTAAAATTATCTTTATTTTCTCACTTTCTTTACAATCCCAAATACAGTTATCCGGTAGTGTTGGCATGCTGGGTAGTCATTAACACTGTGAAAACCAACACTTTGGATACTATCCAATGAAGGCACTTCCTTCTAAAATTGCTATTATTGCATCAGTTAATCCAACATTTATGCCACATGTCACAATTATGCATTCTTTAAATATTTACTTTTATGAAAATTTGAAAATCTTGCATTGATATATGTCAGGATACCAAATGATATTTTGATAAATTCTGAAATACTAATTTAAAAATACACATTGGACATCAGACTATCTGAGCAAAGCGCGTGTTATAACAGTTTACAAATACATGTTTATAACTAGCTAATATTACCAACGAGTCAAACCAGCTAACACATTCAATTATCAACTATCAGCTGATTGCCAAACATCTCAAAAGTAAACAGTTAAATATGAAACTATTTGGAGTATAATACTAGTATTTTCACCCATGCGTTGCACAAAATGTATTTGTTATAATATGTTAATAATATTTAGATCGGTATACAATTGTGTAAATTATAGTATCGAATATTATATAGTGCAATTGAAGAATTGAGTTGACTCGATTATATTTTGTGATGTTATCATTGCTTGAAATTGAGCAAATAATTCCCAATTAATAGCCAACCTGTAGATATACGCATCCGGTGCTAAAACTTTAGACAATTTATATATCATTGTTTACGATGTGTATTCAAAGACTGATGCCCATGAGTGCTTTCATCAATAAAGATGACTTCTGGATTAGAGGAAGATGTAGCTTCTAGTGGTGCAATGCCATGGTTGAAAATAACAATTAAAAAAGCAAGCATAAAAATAATTTATAACAGTAGATAGAAACATGATTAGTTAGTACAAACTTGTTATAAATTGTCCTTAACTCGTTTTCATCAGCAAGCTTCCTAACCAAGCTTCCTTCTTCACCTTTTTTGATTGATTTAGCTATTGCTTCAACATTTTCCAATCCTAGAACAGTAAAAGCAACATTTCCCCTATAATTGAATTAGTCATGTCGTGTGACTATCCTAAACTTCATGGTCTTTCCAACCAATCTCTCAATTTCATTGGGCATACAACCATCCTAGGTCGACCAAAAAAGACAATAAATATTATAAAACGGATAATATTATTAACATGGTAAAAAACAAAGTGTTGATTTCACTCACCTTAGAATACTTTTCCATCAACTCATTAGCAGTGACCCCTAACAGAGACGAACAAACATTGTCCCAAAGTAAAAGTTGGTCATCTTGGTCATCATCCAGGACAACAATGACCACTCTATACTTAATTATTCCGTCAGTCCACTGTTTGTCGCATGCCTTACAGTACATTTTGTCCGTATAGTCTTAAAGTTTCTTCCCACAGCCCTTACTCTTACATGCACTGAAGTACCAATCGCGTTCAATGTTTATAATTTCTCCAACGACCCAAAATTCTCCTACCTATAAATGATAAGTAAAATGCGTTAGCAATTTAACAATTGAATGTTTAAACGAATTTAGTATAAATTCAATAGTTGTGATTTTGACCTTCTTATTGTCATAAATATCCTTCAAAGAAGTGACTATAATATTCTTTTTCGACATAGCTTCCAACAATCCAGATCTAGTGATTCTTGAACTTGAGCTTATACTCCGTATAGAAGTAAGTAACCTAGGCAAACTATTTAAAACAGATAACTCGTAATCGTAAAAGATGTTGTGAAGTACATATTATATGGCGAGTAAAAAAGTAAACTGTCCCAATACCTCTCCTTGAAAGTGAAAAACTCGGGGCATTCGTAGGTGAACAAAACCTTCGTTGCAGTGTAGGAACTAGAAATCCTTACCTCACAATCTAATATAAAAAAAAAATATTTAAATAAGTATAATCGAAACAATTAGATTGAAGTCTATCGTTGGGTTATTACTTACCATCAGTGACCCTGACTCTACAAAGTTGTAGTATAACAATCAATGGATCTGTCAAATCACCATTATAGAAAGGCAAAACAGAATACATGTGCTCGTCCCACAGGGTTATTGTCAACCGACTCTCCCTGAGTAAAAGCAAATCCCTTTCGTGATAAAGACTATATGTTTATTTATACAAATAAAGAAGGCATTATAATTATAAAAAGTACATACCGAGAATCTTCAATGACGAAATCAATCAACCTTTGAGGATTTTGATTGACTTGAATAACTTTTGGCTTAGTAATAAAAACTACATGATCAATCAAATATGTGAAAACGAACAAAACCATTGTACGTTTGCAGATACGAATGAATTAGAATCATATGAAAGAGAAATGTAAATAACACTAAATATAGAATGAAATTGTAATAATAACTTACCAATTAACTGGTTGCTATCAACACCTCCAGGAGCTTTCGAGGACCCAAACTCTTTGAATTTAATCATGTGTTTGCGAAAAATAGAATCATCTTTATCCGAAACACTGATCATTGTGTCATTGTTTGCTTTTCATATTGTATTTGTACTCGCACGACTTAAACCTCATGCGAGAGGTATGCACAATGAAATTTTGGATCTCATAAACTTTCCCTTCCTTTAAACTTTTACTGAATTTTTTGACAAATTCTTTTGAAATTTGTAAATGGATGCAAATTTCCTATGGGAGTCACTAATAAATAAATATTTAATATTACAAAAATAAAGTGTTGTTTAAATAATGTATAAATACAATATGTACCTTAGAGTCATGAAATAAGCACTCCAGAGTTTGGTGGTTCACGGGTGTGCGTTGCTATTCTCTAGACAAATAACAACGCATTAACCGAAGACGTATAGAAGTTTTCCTTGTCCTAGGAGAGAGATCGGAAACAATGAGAAAATTTGACTCCATTACTAATTAATGAATAGAAAGTTGAGAAATATAAGAGAAGAATTAAAAGTATATAATGGTAGAAAATGAATGAGTTCGTGAGGCTTTTATATTCTGTAAATACATATGAATATCAATTACTGTATACTAAAATTATTAAATACTTCGTATTAGATTTTATTAATATAATGAATTAATTATGAATTGCATATATAATTGAGTAATTGCCGAAAAGATAAGAAGCTACCACATATTATTGATTTCCATTCCTTTTTCCTTCCTAATTAATTATTTCCTAAGATTTTGCCAATCCTTTTGTCTTTCAAAATTATTGACTTTCATGTCTTTTTGCTACCATGTATATGAATATACAAAAGGGAAACAAAATATGTACCATCTATATGCAAGTTGGTAAAAAATGTATATCTATTATGTAATATAAATTTTGTAATATATTAGTCAAATATATTCTTACTGTATACGCTAAATAGTATAAAGAAAAAAAAACTGACCGTATATTAAATATGTACTTCAAAGGGGATTTCATTTATTACGTATTAACTTAAATAGTATACTATTAATTAGTATTTTCAGAAAAATAGTAATATAATATTATATATTTTTGAGAAAATATTTTTATCGTGAATATCAATTGTATAATAAAATTATTAAATATTAATTATTAGTATTTATTAATATAATTAATTAATTATAAATTACATATATAATTGAGTAATTGACGAAAATATAAGAAGCTACCACAATATTGATTTCATTTTCCTTCAAAATAATTGACTTCGATGCCTTTTTTCTACCATGTATACAGAAATACAAAACGGAAACAAAATGTGTACCATCTATATGCAAGTTGGTCCACTAGTACAAAAAGCCTTAAGAGTCTCCCATAAAACACTTTTCGAGGATCTTGGAGAATGTGAAAGTCATCCGCTTTCCGAGTCACCCGTAAAGGGTGACTCGGAAAGCGGAGAATGATTTTTTTTAAAAAAATTTTAATACAGAATATCCGAGGCACCTGCTCCGCTGCAGGTGCCTCGGATTCTCATTTATTATTATAATAATATTACTTTCACGCAGCACCTCTGACATGATGGGTGCCGCGGAAAGTTTTTATATTTTTTTTATTACTTTCCGCGTCACCCTGCTCCGAGAGGGTGACGCGGTTTTGTAATTTTTTTAATATTTTATTTAAAAATTGGGTATTACCTAATTTTATTGATTCAACCTGTACAGAATTTTCCAAATTGGATATTACCTAATTATATATATATATATATATATATATATATATATATATATATATATATATATATATATATATATATATATATATATATATATATATATATATATATATTTATATATTTATATATTAAAATTCTAATATCAAACACTTCAAATAAAGTTATTAAGTTATATAAATTAGTTAAGTAAAATACTTACTTTTGATGATATGGTGCCAAAATGAAATGCTGATCCTTGTGTTCCTCCATGACCTTAATGAAATGTGATGTAACGGAAGAGTAATTTAAGTGAACCATATCTGCTGAAATTTGTGTTGGACATGCAAACCCGATAGATATCACTCCAAGCTGCTTGCCCCGCTTATTCAAAAACCTGAAAAATAACAACTAAGAAATTTCAATAAACTTACAAAAAGAAATGTATATAAAACACATGAACAATTTAAAACTTACATCATAAAAACTTGTGTAATTGAGACATCGAGGCAATTCAATGTCAACAAATCATGTATATCCTCTATCATCACATAAATAGCATTCGCGTTTGCATGATGGAAAACAGCCAAATCCAATTCCACATCAATGAACTCTTTCTTAACAGAAAATGATGACAACGCTCTGACAAGGTCCTTTCAGTATGTCCCCACAAGCAAAAACACATTTTCACCAACAATTGGAGGTCGTATATAAGTAGCAGATCGGTCAGCACTTTGAACTGTCATTTGCATATTTTTGTCTTTGTGAGCTTTTACTGACATTTTCCTACCATGAGAAGAGTATTGTGTTCGAATTAATTTACAATTCTAAAGAATACTCAATTTTGTATGCAACTATCTCTTAAGAAATCCCAAAATAACATGCAAACACTAGAGATAACCATAAACAGTGTTTTCAATTACCTAAGTCAGTTTGTTGTCCAATATAGAAAGAACGTGAACTAAATTGACCTTACATACCTCATCCAAAGTAACTAAGTGAGTAGGCCATTGTGCGTGACTCCCAACAATATCTTCCAAAGTGTAATGCTGCAATGTTGGCACGTGGAGATTATATCGCTCTGCACCAACAAGCAGTTCATCGACCACCACTTTAACATGGTTAGGTAAAACTAGCGCATCGTTCACCATTGTCATCTCATCTGTAGTTGGGTAAACCATACCCTTTGCAACCTCGAATGGCTTACCATCAAAACCACATATTGCAAGGCTACACTTTTTTCGGCTCTATTGTTAAAATTGTATATGTTAGGTTTACATTTAAAAGAAAATAATATGTTGATTATAAAATAATTTTTAATATTACCTTAATTGTGGTTACTGGATATACGTCAACAGAATGACAACTGCTTTTAGTCGGAGGTTGATAACAAGGCGCATAAACACTTTGAGGAGTGCTAATTGAAACTCCTGGTGGACCTTGGTGTGTAGCTGACATGTTATTCAACAATATATTCAATTGCTGGATGAGCATGTCAATCTTGGGTTGCATCTCCAACAATGCATTTTGCTTGACTGTTTCCATCAGCACTTGGACTTCATCACTAGACATAAGCCCACTCCGTATGCCCTGTTTCTGCTCTGGTTTACCAAATACTTGTCGGATGCTGGAGTATGAACCAATTCCTCTTACCGAACCCGAACCCCATTTATCCTCTGGTTTACCGAGAGCTGAAGACAATATGTCGTGATGTCTGTGTGGTTGAAATGTCCCTTGACAAACTTCATCACATTTTTCTATCTGTTTCAATCAATTAGATAAAACCAAGTATTAGAATTTATATGAATATTATATGTTCTTATAACAATTTTTAAAAAATAGTACTTACAATTTTATGAAACACCTCCTGTGTTTTCTCATTCGGAATGTAATAATTTCCTTCTTCTGACTTCTTAACTCTTGCTCGTACCCAGTCAAAACTGCGATCATCTGATAGTAATGTTGAGCTAACAGAAGCACAAGAAGATTGTGAAGATAGAGGGTCTGACATCACCCACTCTGCTTTTTTGCCTGCATGTCCAGCAGAACCTAAGAAGTGTGGATGCACATTGCATGCCTGCCTTTGCTTTGCCTTTTCACTTTTCTCCTATAATTTCAACGATAAGTTAATATGTATAAAACAATTGAACTAAAACCCTTGAACTACTTATAATATTAAAATAAAATAAACATACCTTGAATTCCTCACTCTCGCGATTTGCAACAAATTCCAACCAACTCTCTTCACTCAAGAAATCTTAGAGTTGTACGGGAGACTTATACTTTGGGTGCTTATGGACAATATGTTCAAGCTTCAATCTACTCTTGAAGTCTCTCCATCTCTTTGCTGCAATTTTCAATACAAAAAGTTTTTGTGCATCATCTTGAAGGCCAAATTGTCCTGAATAACAACAACATAAACATAAGCAATAACAATAACGTATATCAATAATTGACAATTAATATAAAGTTATTGGATACCTTAAAATCTGTCTAAATTGAATTTTTAATCGTTGCATCTACGTCGGGCCAACTGCCGGTGTTGATATTTACTCTACCGCGAACCAAAGCCCCAATATAAGAGACAAATTTCTTTTTATACTCGCCAACTGGCCTATTAAACTCATCAAACTGAACTGATATTTCACCTTTTCCCTTTTTCTTTTTCAAGTTTCTGCATGAATTGGGACCTCTTCTTTTAGGTACAGTACGAGTTTCTTTAGGGGTTGGACTAGAGGTTTCTCTAGTATGATCAGTCATGGTTGTCTATATATACCTGCACATGCAAAAATATATATCAATAAACATGTTATATTGTATTTCAAGTCTAATAAAATACAAAACAAAAGATATTGTCAACAATTCATAAATCTTACAGCAAAACACTGTGATGACCGATGGTCAACCCACAATCCTTCTTCATGATCACTACGCCTGTAACTAATTTCAAGGTTATCATCCTCTGAAGATAAAGACTGAATATCAATTGAAAATGGAGGAGTTTCATCAAAATGGTCATACTCTTCTTCATCAACAACATCTCCAACACCAACAATACTTCTCTTGCCTTGTAAAACAATTGACCACTTTTTATCCACAGGATCAGAAACATAAAACACCTATTTTGCTTGAGATGCGAGTATGAATGGTTCATCATGATAACTTAACCGACCAAAATCAACCAAAGTAAAACCCAATTCATCTATCTGAACGCCCCTTCTATTATCAACCCAATTACAACGGAATAGAGGAATTTGAAATACATTGTAATCGAGTTCCCAAATCTCTTCAATCACACCATAGTAAGGCATAACAGCATCAATCGGTTTAGTATCTTTAGCACTTGAATAATCTTTTGATGTTGCTACTAATGTAACCCCACTATTTTGCACCACACTCTTTTCATCTTGTCGCTTGGTGTAAAATGTATATCCATTTATGTCATAACCTTCATAACAATTCACAAGTAATTTAGGCCCATATGATAACCATTTGATGGTTTCACTGACATTATTTGGCACTTGAGATAGCTCTTTCATCACAATATCATTGAACCATCTTATAAAAGTGCGATTGTGTTCAATAGCCACCCATCTTTCACCCTTTGAAGGATTTTGTTGTCTTATCATAGACATGTGTTGCTCCAAGTACGGATGAACCTCAGTAAGGTGTTCCAATACGAGATGATGTGCCTTATCTAGTAAATTAGTAGGTGGAACAAAGTGTTTAAATCCAATAGTACCTTTCCCACTGAGTCTTCCTTCATGAATAGGCTTGGGATTACCAATAGACTCATGTCCCATACCATTAATCGTGCAATCCAGGTACAGCCACACACACCACACCACAACAGGAATCAATCAACGGATCACAACGAAGATATGAAACCATACTCAATCAATGAATGGATCACAGTCCAACAACAACGATGATTAACACAAGTCATCATCAACAATAAGAAAGGACAAACAACACACACGCTAGCATTTAAACACCGAACTAGCATGCTTATCAAACGGGTAAACCAAACATAGTTCCGAAGAACACACAAGACTCATCACGGTTCAACGAATCACAATGTTGAACACTTAGCACGATTCAAGACACCAAAACCTACATGGATTCCTACCATATAGTCATAGACATACGAAACATCAAGAGGACGCTCAAATAGTTCCACAAAAGAACATCAAGAAGTCAAAAGACCAAATACCGAGTCAAAAGAATCACGGGGAACAAATCCCCAAACAACACCAACACTATACCCGCGGGCGGAGCCATGGGTGGACCTCCACCCGTGGTTCCGCCCGCGGGAACCACTTCCCACGAGGCTTGTACCCCGCGGGTGGGGCGGCAGGTAGTGCCCCGCCCGCGGGTACACACCCTGTACCAAAAACCCCTTTGGGGATTTTCAACTCCAAGCTCAAATTCAAGTCCAAAACAGGTCAAATCTCACCAAATACAACAAAATGACTTGAATCAAAGGAATAGCCAAGCAATGGCATACATGAACCCTAATAACAAGCTCTGGATATGCATTTTCACAAGACAATGCATCAACACTCACATTTCATAGCAAAACACATGTAGAATCCAAGAAACCATCATATAGGTAAGCAAAATAGATTTTGTAGAGCATGGGTTACCTCTTGTAGACAAAAACCTTCACTTAACACTTCTCAAAGCTCCTAACAAGGTTCACCTTCCACACCCACTTCAAGAACACACCAAAAGATCATAAAGATTCTATCTTTAAGGAAAGACACCTTAGAAAACACTAAAAACACAAAAGAAGCATAGATCTTACCCTCATAGATGCTCAAAGGTAGGAAAGGTGGAATCTTGGAGACAAACTTTGAAGATTTGGTAAAGCTCCAACTTGGCTTGGAAGAAAAGCTATCTAACTTTTAGAGAGAAGGAGGAGCTCAATGTTTCGAAAGTGTAAGGGAAAGAATGAAGGGTGTCTCCTAGGTTAGCTTGTATTACTAACATAAGGTGAAATGTCTTTATTACCCTTACTAAAATGAAGAGGTGTAAGGGAACAAGGGAACTACTCACAAAGCTTTAGGTACAACACTTGACTTTGGGTTGACAAGTCAATTACTAGTCCCCGACTATTGAATTTTCAGGAATTTAAGGAATTAAATTATCAATTGGATTAGGATTAATTACTCAATTAATCCCTTAATTGAATTTGGATTACGGGGTGTCACACCTCCATTGTGGTGAATCGGCTGTGTGTCTTAGTTTTCCAACGTCTTTTCTCCCAATAGCATGCCATTGCAAATTTTTTGCATCCCTTGGATTAGCAAACATGCGTTTAAATCTTGGTATTACAGGTAAATACCATAACACTTTGGCTGGTGGACCTTTCTTATTCTTTGGTTCATCACCAACATTTTTCCTTTTGTAATGCGATGACCCACACTTTGGACATACATGCAAGTCTTTGTATTCTTTCCAATACAGTATACAATCATTTGGACATGCATGTATCCTCTCAATTTCCATACCCAACGGACACAACAACTTCTTTGCTTCATAAGTTGAATTTGGAAGTTCATTATCATTAGGAAGCATGTCTTTTATTAGTTCTAATAATCACGTGAAACTCTTATCACTCCATCCATTCTTTGCTTTTAAATTATATAATTTAAGCACACCAGATAACTTAGTATATTTGGCACACCCAGAAAACAAAGGTTTTTCAGCATTCTCAAACAAACATTTAAATTCAGGAGGCATTTCACTACAATCTCCCCGCATATCACGCATCATTTCATCTATTCGGTCTTTAATTCCATCATCCTCATCATTCTCCTCGTTATTTGCCTGAGTTTGACTATTTGCTTCAGTTTCACTCTTTGCATGAGTTTGACTGTCTGCATGAGCTTCATTCTTACTAACACTTGTACTATGAGGTAAGCTTTCACCATGCCATATCCATCGATCGTACCCTTCCTTAAAGTCACGGCGTATTAAATGGATTTTCACTTCTTCAAAACTATGATATCTTTTCAAATTTTTACAATCACAACACGGGCACGATATAAAATCTTCGGCCTTTTGACTTTTATTTTTTTCAGCACATTCTATAAACTCTTGAACCCCTTGTATATATTTGAATGTAGTGCGTTTTTCATACATCCAACTCCGATCCATATCTGTCAATTATAGTACTAGCTATGAAATACCATTTATTTCATATACTTAGAAATAATACTATTTTAGTATTTGTGTCACTAATATAAAGATTTGACACCTTAAATTAACATTATTAGATCAAATAATACTATTTTGAAACCAATGTTTGTTTGTGTCCTATAACTAATTATAAGTCTACTTTGTTTGGTATGTGTAATCTGCCCGCCCATGTTCTTTTCTTCTGTTTTAGTTTTTCTGGTTTGTGTACACTCTTCAGTATGCTATCTTCATATATTCTGGCTTTGAAAACTTATGATTTTTAAGCAATATCCAATTATTATTTAACATCAATCGTACGTTATTTGCATTCTGTGGGGAATGAAAACTCTGGTTAAACACTTTATCATTAGAGATCCATCACTTTCTATATATAGCCAAACAATAATAAAAAATACTTAAAAAATACTACCAGTTAAAAAGAGAGTGACAACATATTTGAAGCCTTTATAAATTGTGTAATTAACTAAATATGCATCATTTTCTATTTGTAATTATTGTAGAATTTTCCTGCATGATATAACCTCTTCTGCTCTTTGTCTCAATTTATTGCATTTTGGGCAATCCAAACTAAGTTAGTTGGATTTTCAAAAAAAAAAAAAAAAAAAAAACTAAGTTAGTTGGACAAATAACTTGATAATCACAAGGTGTTCAAACTTCCAAACTAACCATCCGATCTCCATCCAAACCTACAATTCTTGAAGTAGAAGAGAGTGGAAACTAAGGCCCCTTTGCTTCAAGTGTTAGGTAGGTAAGTTTGTTATTTTCAATTAGGCACATCATATACGCAAGCTGACTCACTTTCCAAACAACCACTACTGCACCCATAAAATATTTTCATCTCCTCCTTCATATATTAATTTCTGGTGATCTTAGAATTAAAGAAGCTGGAAAAAGGGGATGAATAACTACCAAAAGATTCATTTTTAATATATTAAATATTCAATTTTAATTTACTAAACATTTATTTTTAAATCAACAAAATAAATTGCTGCTTCGTAAAATTAAACTACGGTGACTACTGCGTAAAATTAAACAATTAAAATACAAAATAAATTTTTTTAAAAAAAAAACAAAAAAAAAACGTAAAATTAAACTTACTTGCAAAGTGACTGTTGGCGGCGAGCGGCGACCGGCAGGCGGTGAGGCGGCGAGGAGGCGGTTGTCTGCAGAGGGAGGCCGGCGAGGTGCAGAGCCGGGATGGCGGACGGACGGCGAGCGAGAGATCAGATCTGGCTCAGCTGACAGGGAGGCGAGGTGGCGAGGCAGACGGACGGACGGACGGCGAGCTGACGGACGGACAGCCTACGCGGCGGACGGACAACAATCGGAGGAGAAGGCCGGGACGCGGACGATGATCAGAGGAGAATGTTGGGACAACGACTAGCTTAGCTCTCAGCGCTGCTGCTGCGATCGGCGGTTCCTTTTTTTTTTTTTTTTTTTTTTTTTTTACTTAGGTTAAAATTCAATTCGCCCAATCTGGTAGCTAGGGTAAATGTTGAATAGGAATCCGAGGCTCCGGTCTAAGAGGGTGCCTCGAATTTCAATACGAGTATAATAATAATAGTATAGCCGCGGCTTCGGTCCATCTGGGAGACGCGGATTCTAATATTATTATTATAATAATATTATGGCCGCGGCTCCGGTCCTTTTGGGAGACGCGGATTCTAATATTATTATTATAATAATATTATAGCCGCGGCTCCGGTCCATCTGAGAGACGCGGATTAGCATATAATAATAATAATAATAATAATAATAATAATAATAATAATAATAATAATAATAATAATAATATTTCCAAGGCACCTCCTTGTAATTGGTGCCTCGGAAAGTTCTCCCTTTTTCTCTATAAGACACCTTCTTCTTGAAGGTGTAGTGGAAAATACTACTTATATTTCCAATTCTGTACTAGTGGTCAAACTAACGGATATTTATTATGTAATATAAATTTTGCAATATGTTAGTCAATAAAAAACAAAACAAAAATCCGAGCGTATACTAAATATGTACTTCAAAAGGAATTTCATTTATTACGTATTGACTTAAATGATATACTATTAATTAGTATTTTCAGAAAAATGGTACTATAATATTATGTATTTTCGAGAAAATATTCTTACAATATACTAAATATGTGTTAAAAAGAGATTTCATTTAATATGTATGGACTTAAACGGTATATTAATAAATACAAATATAATTAATTAAATTTTGTAATATATTAGTCAATATATTCTTACCGTATACGTTAAATAATAAAAATAAATAAATAAATAAATAAATAGTATTCAAATTATTGTTATTGATGTAAATAATAATTAATAAATCATTATTTTTTTATAAAATTACGTAGAATTTCTAAGAAATATTTCCAATTGGTACAGAAAATTGTTTCCATTATTTTCACAACAATTTATTACGCAGAATCAGTATTCAAAATAGTATTATTATTACTCAGAATTTCCAAAGAATATAACCAATTATTAATTAATCTATAATTGACTCCTATTAAAATTAAATTTCCAGTAAAATATGAATAAATAATTGACTCATGTTAAGATTAAATTTTCAGTAAAATATGAATAAATTTAAAATTGAATCCCCTTAAGAACTTAAGATTGAAACAAAGCACATAAATTTAAAATTTGAAATATGCGATAAATATGGAACATGAATAATATAAAAAATGTCTGATGCCAAAAGACATAAATGTATATAATTTGAACGAAAATATTTTATTAATTATTTCAACCCAGATCCTCAACCTTCACAGCTCTTAATAGATCCATCTTTACGCAAAATTACTATCCGAATAAATAGGAAACAGATTCTGCGTGTGTAGACTTATTGGTGTAAATCACGTAATTTTATATTAGTATTATTGGTATAAATCTATACTATTAATAAATCATTATTTACTTATAAAATTACATAATAATTAATAAGTCATTATTTCCTTAAACAATTATGTTATTACACAGAACTAGTATTTTCACACGTACGATGCACGTAATGAATTTGTAATAATATATTAATAATATTTGGATTGATATACAATTATTTAAATTATAGCATCAAATACGGAGTATTATATAGTGCAATTGAAGATATGGTTTGGATCATTTATGTTTATTGATGTTATCATTGCTTGAATTCGAGCAAGTAATTGCTCAAATTAATAGTTAATGTGTAGATGTACGCATGCGGTGCTGTAACTTTAGAGATTTTTATATATCATTATTTAGGATTTTTATAAATTGGGCAAATGTGCTCATTCTCTAGCAACTTAGTTATAGTAATCAATTGCTATCCTAATTCATTTGTATAAAGGATATATTTTTGTCTAGATATATAGCAATTTTGTCATTTAAAAAAAAAACATAATATCATCGATTGTATTTATACATTATTAAAAACTTCTTTGTAGACGACATTGGTAGTCGCAACACAATCTTGTACATCCTTGTCTAGAGCTAACACCTTCAGGCCATCACGATGGGTGACTCGAGAGAAAGCCACGTACAATTGTCTGTGATTAAAGACTGACTTTTTTAGCAATAACCCAACGTGAGTTAGTTTTTTACCTTGGCTTTTGTTGATAGTCTGGCATATGCAAGCATCAATGGTAATGGTTTACGCTGGAACTTGAAGGGCAATCTCGTATCAAAAGGAATGAGAGACATTCGGGGGATAAGAACTTTGGTTCCTTTATGTGTCCCATTAACTATTCTTGCTTCGATAATGTGATCTATCAATCTTGTGCTGATGAGCCGCGTCTCGTTACAAAGACCAAGAGAGTGGTCTATGTTCCGCAATAACATAATAGGTGCACTGACCTTTAATGTCAATGGATGATTATGAAGACCCGACAATCTCAAACTATTTATGAATTCAGGAGTGTGTACTTCTGATAGATTTTCAATGTCTAATTCTGCCTTACACAAAGAGTCACAACTTAAATATATTCGTCCTTCTGCAGTATTCATGTCACACATGCACTGATTAATTTGATCATCGACATCTAAATCGGTAAGAGGACCGAACAGCCTTCTAGCTGCAACTCATCAAGCATGTCATATTTTGAGCTTGGGAATGTGCTTTCCACTATAGTTGCTATGGGATTGTGTCCACACTTCAACAAAAACTGTGCCGGAATATCGATCTCAAATGAACCGTTGTTTGCAAACCTTGCAATCCCATCTCCTTTGTCTATAATCCATTTTGAAAACCAATCAATCGTTTGTTTATCTTCCTTTGAAGCTAAGGTCCGTAGTCTCAAATTCTTGGTGAGCCTTAATACCTTGCAATTTGTCCACAGGTATGAAGAATTAATATGTGCTCCGACAACTACTGGTCTTGTTGCTTTCGGAATAACAGGTAGGATCTGTTTAAAATCGCCGCCCAAAACTATTGTGTTTCTACCAAAAGTCTTTTCAGCACTACCTGGTATGGCGAACCTCAATAGATCCCTCATGGTTTTGTCCAAAGTCTTAAAATAGTGTTTGTGTGTCATCAGTGCTTCATCCCATATTATCAATTTGCTCCTTATTATAAGCTTAGCAAGGTCACTTCCTTGCGATATATTGCACGTGGGATGAAATCTTCATTCAAGGAGAGTGGTATAGCAAATATGGAATGTGTCGTCCTACCTCCCGACAAGAGCAAAGATGTTATTCTACTAGAAGAAACATTCAGAACAATATCACCGTGGCTCCTTATCTTTGATGATAACGTTCTCTACACGAATGTCTTGCCTGTTCTTCTGTAACCATACATAAAGAACAATCCACCTCCATTGGAATCAATATCATTCATCACAGAGTCATAAACATTTTTTTGCTCGTTGGTCAATTGTGTTACCAATGTTTCATGCTTTGTCTTCAACGATTTCTTGTCATACGCCAACTTTTCAGCTATCAACATGTTTTCACTCAAACCTATGCTAGTTCCGTCTGGAATTGACATTTCTGAAAAGTCCTTCAGGCTCTTCCCCCCACAAAGATAGCAATTTCTCCAACTCCACCAAAGCAAATTATTTTTTTTATCGGAATCCGATAACATCAACTCTTAAAAGAAAAAAAAATTAGTTTATTTATAAATAATAAAAAATAAATAACAAAGTCGAATAAATAGATTTGAGTAAATTAAATATCATTGATTCAATATTAAGTAGTGACGGAAAAATAAGAATATGAATTGTAATATTGTTGTATTTTTAGTATTAAATAGATTGCACAATATAATATTTGTTGTTATAATTTATATAATTGTATATCGATTCAAATATTCTTAAAATTCTACTATTTTCACCCTTGCGTTGCACGAAATTGATTTGTTATAATATTTAAGAATATTTGAATCGATATACAATTATATAAATTATAATAACAAATATTATATTGTGCAATTGATGAAATGGGTTGGATCAATTATGTTTTTTTTTTTATGTTATCCTTGCTTGAATTTAAGCAAATAATTGCCCAATTACCCATGCGATGCACGGATAATTTTTTATTATATATTTAGATAATAAAATTAAAGATGCAATTATAAAAAAATTCTAATATTTGAAAATGTACAATTATTTGATTATAAGATTAGTATAAAAGTTCACTCAATTAATTGAATAATATATGACTTGTTTCTCTGCAATTATCTTAAAAAATCGATATGTAATATGATTATGTAATTATATTATTAATAAAATAAATAGGAAAAAAAGGATAAATAATTTAATTATAATTATTATAAAAATAAATTCAACGATTCATATTTAGCTTAATTATCATAATAATTATTAGTCAATTATAAATTATACTTTTATACCTTAATATATTTCTTTTCACCATATCGCCTTTACTTTTTTTCCTCCTCCTCTATATATGAATGGATTTATTGTAATTATTATATATAAAAAAATTCAACGACCCATGTGTAATTGTAATTATACTAATATCCTTGTAATTATTAGCTTAATTAACATAATAATTATTAATCAAGTATATTAATATTTGTACAATTAATCTTTTAATTACCATAATAATTATTAGGTAATTATATTAATATTATGCAATTATACTTTTATACATTCATTATATATATGTGTGTGTGTGTGTGTGTGTGTGTAACACCCCAATTTTCACATCCAAAATTTCCTTCAATTTTTTTTTCTTAATTTACAATTTACTAAACTCATAGCGGAAGCATTAACTAATCAAAAGAAAATGGGTGTTACCGCCACACTTAGGCAACCAACAACCTAAGTGCTAAGGCTAAATTTACAACTTGCAATAAACAACTCAAGATATGTACTAGTACAAAAACAACTAACAATTCAATTGTCTAACTAATAAATGATATTTCTAGCTGGTTCGCTCATTCTCATGCCCAATGCTCATGCAAGAGTTCCTGCAAAAACAATTAAAGAATAGAAAACAAAGAAACACACAAATTCAGCATAAAGCTTGTAAGATCTACTTCACCCCGTAAAACATTTGCACATAGCATGTAACATATAGGAGAAGATAGTTTACATCTAGAATGTCCCCTTAAACATTTTTATTCTCATTAATAATGCCAAATCAATATTTCTCACAATAGGAATTTTAGGAACCTTTCATAAGTAATATATTTTTTTTGCAATATAGAGGAACACCAATTTCAACACAATGGGCAGGGTCTTGTTTCATCAAGCCCTAGTGAACAGTAATCACCATACTGAACAGTACACAAAATCCCGTTCAATCTCAAGTAATGGGCATGGTCTTAATTATTTAAGCCCTAGTGAACAGTAATTCTCTTTACTAAACACTACTCAAAAATTCCATTTAAACCAACCAAATAATGGGCAGGGTCTTATTCAATAAGCCCTAGTGAACATCACTCACTCTACTAAACACTACGCAAAATTCTCATTTAAAGTGGAACAGAACTAATACCTTAAGTGTGCACACCCCCAATGGGTTTCCAAGCCCAATGGGTAGTAACTAGTCATAGTAGCCAGGATACGTTTCTACTGACTACTACTCAACAGGGTAAACACCCTAGTGGTAGACTCCGCTAACCACTCCTCAAAATATAACATGACTAAAAGTCCTAGTGAGATAGTATATGTTTCTACTGCTCACTCCTCAAAACAACAGAGAGTTTTTAAGCTCCCTAGTGAGTCGGTATATTCAACCGCTCACTCCACAACAAACTGGGTCATAACCCAAGTATCCAGAATTTCACAATAGGATACTACACAAGTCTTAAGAATCAATTTTCTCTATCCTCAATCTTCATAAAAGTGACAACATTACTGATATTTCTCAAGCAAACAAATTCTCAACACCTCAAATAAGGAACTGATAGAAATTTTCAGAAGGTATGACTTGAATTACAAAATTTATAGAAATATATTGGTAACATATTTTCAGATGAAATTTTCCAGATACAAGGTACAGTAGTCTAGATTATACACCAAAAATTTCAAATCAATCCAAGGTCTAAAAGTATTTTCCCCGAATTATTTCCCAACACTGCGCCAGACAGAAATTGAACTGGCAGCACACTGCCTCCACTTTACGAAATTTTTCTGGAAAAATTGAAACATATTTTTAACCAAAACTTTTTACAAACATCAAGTATAACAAGTCTATGTTCTCCAAAATAAATTTCAAGCAAAAATAAGTGTAGAAGCATTTTTCACGAATTTTTCTTTCCAGCTGCACCAGTCAGAATTTTATCAGGCAATGATCAAGTTGTGTAAAATTTTTCCTTTTTAATCACAACAAAATCACCATATCACATATACAGGGTTTTCAAAACATCTGAACATATATATCTATTCGCATAATATAATCAAATAACTTTTCACGTTAAATATCACATTTCATTAAAATCATGAATCACATAAACACATAGGAAAAGTGATTTTTGATTTGGGGCAAAAGAAATTTTAGTGAACATAAATCTTACCTGGATTCCAACATTAACATTAACACTTGAATCCCTATGGTGAACAAAGGAGAGAATTTGATGATGATAGAGGAACAAGACCAATCATGATTAAATCGATGACAAAGAGGAATAAGTTTTTGTTTTTTGTTTTTCCTTTCTATTCGGCGGTATTGTGTTAGCAAAAGGAGATGATTTAATGAATCAGCTACTGATGAGGATGGGAACAATTAGACTACTACTTAAATACTTAACTAATAACTTGTATTATAAATAATAATTCTAGTTGTAGGGAACTAAAATACTTAAAAGCTTAATATAATATTAATATACATATTAGCCTACTAGTACTTAACATATATACATACGTAACATATATATAAATAAATAATTATTAGCTATAATACACCGTTTAGAAATAAAAGAGTAGCAGTAATAGACTAGTTTAAATAGTTTTGGGTCACATAAAATAATATAATTACAGACCGTATAGTTAAAATGTTTTATTTAACATAATATCTATTTTATAAAATTTTATTTAGAATAATAATATTTATAACAAAATACCCAAATAACCGGGGTATCACAATCTACCCTCCTTAAAGATGCTTCGTCCCCGAAGCATAACCATAGAAAAATACCGGGTATTACAATCTTACCCCCTTAAAAGATGCTTCGTCCCTGAAGCATAACCATAAGGCAACAAGGAATAACAGAGACTTGACCAATAGGGAACTGAAGAGACTCAAACTTAACTTCAATACACAACAAAGATCAGGTATCACATTCTCCCCTACTAAGAAATAAAGTTACGTCCTCGTAACTTTCATGCAAGTGCTAACCCAAGCTACATACAAATTAACTATCAAAATAACCCAACAATCACAATTAAGAAAATTAAGCAAATATATATGTTGCCAAGTAAAACCGCCAAGTTCCCAAGTATTTAATCAAGTAACAAATATCAAAATAATGCACCATGACCAATTAAAAATGCAATTATATGCAATATCACACATCCTCACCATGAGCTTTCAAAATTTTAAATTCTTATCCAATTTTATTCCTAAAGTCATAAACCTAGGCTCTTAGGCTCCCAAAGGTTCATACGGCTCTGATACCAACTTTACAAAATTATTCTGGAAAAACCTAAACATATTTTTAACCAAAACTTTTTACAAACATCAAGTATAACAAGTCTATGTTCTCCAAAATAAATTTCAAGCAAAAGTAAGTGTAGGAAGCATTTTTCACGAATTTTTCTTTCCAGCTGCGCCAGTCAGAATTTTATCAGGCAATGATCAAGTTGTGTAAAATTTTTCCTTTTTAATCACAACAAAATCACCATATCACATATACAGGGTTTTCAAAACATCTGAACACATATATCTATTCGCATAATATAATCAAATAACTTTTCACGTTAAATATCACATTTCATTAAAATCATGAATCACATAAACACATAGGAAAAGTGATTTTTGATTTGGGGCAAAAGAAATTTTAGTGAACATAAATCTTACCTGGATTTCAACATTAACATTAACACTTGAATCCCTACGGTGAACAAAGGAGAGAATTTGATGATGATAGAGGAACAAGACCAATCATGATTGAATCAATGACAAAGAGGAATAAGTTTTTGTTTTTTGTTTTTCCTTTCTATTCGGCGGTATTGTGTTAGCAAAAGGAGATGATTTAATGAATCAACTACTGATGAGGATGGGAACAATTAGACTACTACTTAAATACTTAACTAATAACTTGTATTATAAATAATAATTCTAGTTGTAGGGAACTAAAATACTTAAAAGCTTAATATAATATTAATATACATATTAGCCTACTAGTACTTAACATATATTCATACGTAACATATATATAAATAAATAATTATTAGCTATAATACACCGTTTAGAAATAAAAGAGTAGCAGTAATAGACTAGTTTAAATAGTTTTGGGTCACATAAAATAATATAATTACAGACCGTATAGTTAAAATGTTTTATTTAACATAATATCTATTTTATAAAATTTTATTTAGAATAATAATATTTATAACAAAATACCCAAATAACGGGGGTATCACAATCTACCCTCCTTAAAGATGCTTCGTCCCCGAAGCATAACCATAGAAAAATACCGGGTATTACAATCTTACCCCCTTAAAAGATGCTTCTTCCCCGAAGCATAACCATAAGGCAACAAGAAATAACAGAGACTTGACCAATAGGGAACTGAAGAGACTCAAACTTAACTTCAATACACAACAAAGATCAGGTATCACATTCTCCCCTACTAAGAAATAAAGTTACACCCTCGTAACTTTCATGCAAGTGCTAACCCAAGCTACATACAAATTAAAGTTATTACCGGCTTGTGCTTCTAGTTCCTATCCCTGTTTTCCTCATGCATGGGTTGTTCACCCTTGTCCCCGATATTTGAATCGTTCCCGGCGACTGCCTCTTTCTGCCCAGATGGGCCCGGCCGATGCCATTTGTAACACCCCTAATTTTTAAAACTTTTAAAGCTTATGGAATAAAGGCAAATCTATTATTAATTCCCAAACAGAACATAAACTAAACATGGTAGTCGGGGTGCTATGCCACATCTGAGCTGGAGAACTCAGATGCACAGGCTAAACTAACTGACAAGGCATAAACCATAATTAATACCCAAATACAAATCAAGGCACGCAGACCATCTCATCAAGGCTAGAACTATCTAAACTAAGTCCACGAATCCAACTAGCGCGCTCCGAAGCTACTCAACTGTCCCTGAAAAACATTCGGTGTAACAACTGTCAGCGAATAATGCTGGTAACCCACTCCAACGCGTTAAGTATAATATAGGAAGATATAAGAAACTCATTTTGAAACTAGAATACATATATACTTACGAGACTCTAGTTTAAATCCAAGATCAAGACTCAAGGAACATTAACACATTCAACAATATAGAATAATCATAAAGACTAAAATGTAACCTAGGAACGCAATACAAGACATAACAGGCAGATAAGCATACAAATAACAATTAGAGGCAACGAAGGCATGTAAGATAATCAATCAGCAAGTAGTCATCAAAGCACACAATTCCTCCTCCAACCTTATACCAAGTCCTAACCTTGTAGCTCCTGTCCGTCCTTATATCAGTTCCAACCTATACCTCCAGGCTACCCTTATATCACTACCCCTTATGCCTCCGGGCAACTACATGCCCCCACCGACAAACCGCCTATCAAGATGGTGCCGCATTGCCATTCAATGATCCGCATCTCTGGTGCCACTATCAAGGGGTTAGTGCATATAGCTCTAACATGACACCGCATCACTTATAACCTGACCCATGCTCAATGGCAAGCAAGTCTAAGGTAGGTGTGTACCTTTAGCACAGTCACCGCTATGACCTGTACCTTTAGTACAATGACCGAGCACAAGTGGTGCTAACTGCCAACAATTCATTTTCACCAATCACAATCTCATCATCATCATCATCATCATCAGTCACACCGGCTATTGCGCAATGACCACAATACTCATCACCATTCAATCAATCAACACATAATCAATCAATCAATCAACACATAATCAATCAATAACAATCAAGACATAACAACAACGACACGTATTACACATAAAATCCTAGAACGATGCCTAAAACACCCAACGAGACTCATACACGACAAACGGGGTACAACGGGACACGGAGAAATATCAAACGGGGGAAAACATCACGACACTCAACCGATTTCCAGCGGGCAGGTGGCAGGTGGGTAACCACCCGCCAGCCACCCGCCGGCGGCCACACGCTATTCCAGCGGGTGGCCGGCGAGCAGACCACCGCCCGCAGGCTGCCCGCGGGAATAGCGACACGGGTGGTCAGTCCCCCCACCTACCCCCCACTGATACACAGAAAACTTTCAGTTCCGGGATCTCTCGTGGAACCCGAAACCATGTCCAAACACATTCAAACACATAATGACAACACCACATATTCAATTAACGGAATTAAACCAAGAATCACACCAATTACGTTCTAACACGATTCCTAAATATACCCAGACCCAACATAAATCATATAACAGCCAGGAGCATTCGGAACCACAAGAACATCAAGAAATCTATATCCAAAGTTCTAAACGCAAGTCCTAGGCTAGACTCAACACCCGATCATGCATAATCCCACCCAAATATACCAAAAATATCATAACACGAAATTCACGATATAACCCTAGGGCTCTAGACATAATCAAAATACAAGATCATTCATATAATCAGTCATAATATCAAGAACATCAAGTTTATCAAGATTATCACATAAACACAATATAAACCCTAGGCAAAGCTCTATCAAGACACAAGCACATAATCATATATCAAAGGAGCCAATGAATAAGATATAGCAAGGAAAATAGGTTTTGTCGAGACATGGGTTACCTTTTAGCCTTAATTAATCCTCCCTTGGCTATTAAGATTCTTCTCTAAGATTTTCCTTCGATTGATCTCCCTAGGCTTGGTGGTGGGGAATCTCCCGGGGACTAATTTCGTGCAATACAACTATGGGTGGTAAGGGTTCTAATTGCTTTCTAATCCCATATTTATAGAGTTAGAAATCCTAATCAGAGTCTGAATAGTAAAGACCTACATTCTATTCCTAACAGGTATATAGGTCTAGGATTCCTAATTAGAATCTGAGTAGTAAAGGCTTACTATCTTTATTCCTAATAGGTCTAGGATTCCTAATTAGAATCTGAATAGTGGAAGGCCCACTTTCTTTATTCCTAATAGGCTTAAGACTCTAGTTTAGGCAAGGGTCCACGATCCATGGTGGACCACATTAATTAATTAAAGGGAATCCTAACCAAATTAAATCTTTTTTAATTATTATTAATGGAATTAATTAATTAAATAATTAATCCAGGATTAAAGCCCGTAACACGGGGTGTTACACCATTGGTTAGGGGGCAATGACCGACCGCGCTTGATGAGCGCCTCGACTTCTTCCTTCAAGCTTTCGCATTAGAGCCGTCAAAACGGGTTTTGCCCGCCGGGCCGGCGCGCCCCGTTCCCTACTTAAGTAGGGGGTGGGTTTTGAAAATACAAGCCCGCTAAAGAGCGGGCTTTTTTGGCCCGCCCCACTTAGGCCCGCGGGCTTGGCGGGGCGGGCCGCAGGCTACCCGCCATTATTATTTTTTTAATATATAAAATATATTAGAGATAAGAGAATTAATCTCATTTACATTTAGACATTTAGTGAGACATTCCGCACTTCAGCAGTCACGCAACGCAGTCACCACACAACACAAACGGTGAACCCTAGATCGCAGATTCACAGTTCCGCACTTCCACTCTTCGCCAATCGCCTGCCGGCGGCCTTCCGCCTCCGCCACCAGCTATCGGCTACCGCCCAGCAGTCCGGCACTCCAGTCCAGCTAGTACGGCAGTAGCGACTAGCGAGCAGCCCTCCATTCCACAGCACCGAGTTTCCGTTCGCCCCTCTCGTAGACTCTCACTGGTCATCGTTCGCAGCACATCAGGCCTCACTCCCTCAGCAGTCAACATGCAGCAACAATAGGTAACAATTTCAGTGTCCATCGTATGTGCTTTAGTGTATTATTTTATTGCAAGTTTCCGTTTGTTATTGCGAATAGGTAACAATTTTATTGCGAATTTTAGTAGCGAGTTTTCGTTTGTTATGTATGTTTAAGCAATTAATTAGTGTTTTATTTTATTAGTGTATTATTTTTGTTTCAGCAGTGTATTATTTTTTCATAATCTGCTTAGTGTGTGAGTGTGTTCATTAGTGTATTATTTTATTGCAGTGTAAAAGTAAAATAAAAAAAAGAACCAAATCAAGATAATGCGGAGGTTGATTTGGAAGCTAGTACTGCATCAAAAAGTAAGTGTAAAACCTCAGATGAATGGAATTATTTTAAAGATGTGGGGCTGTGTGAAGATGGCATACAAAGATCTCAATTTATAGGGTGTAGAAAGATTTTTAAATCAGGGGGTAATGTAACACCCCTAAATTTTAAAATATTTAAAGCTTATAAAATAAAGGTGAATCTAATATTAAATCTCAAACGGAGCATAAACGAAACATAATAGTCGGGGTGCTATGCCACATCTAGGTTTGAGAACTTAGATGCACAGGCTAAGCTAACCAAACAAGGCATGAACCATAACTAATATCCATAATATAATTCAAGGGTCACAGGCCATCTAACTAATACTAAGCTAAATCCACGAGTCCATCTAACGCGCTCTGAAGCTACTGATCTGTGCCTGGAAAAACATACGGTGTAACAACCGTCATCGAATAATGCTGGTAACCCACTCCAACGTGTTAAGTACAATATAGGTAAATATAAGAAAATCATTTTGAAACCGGAATACATATATAACCTACGAGACTCTAATTTAAATCCAAGATCAAGACTCAAGACACGATAATAGACTCGACAATATAATCATAAAGACTAGCATGCGTCCTAAGAATACGATACAAGACATAATAGACAAATAAGCTCATAAATAGCAAATAGAGACAACAATGGCATTCAAAGACAATCAATTAACAGGTAATCATCAAGGCACACAATCCATCTTCCAACCTTATACCAAGCTCCAACCTTGTGGCTCCCATTCGTCCTTATATCAGTTCCAACCTATACCTCAAGGTCACCCTTATATCGCCTCCCTTATTCCTCCGGGCAACTACATGCCCCCACCGACAAACCACCTTTCAACCACCAACATATCAAGATAGCGCCGCAGTGCCCTTCGCATGATCCTACGTCTAGTACCAATATCAAGGGGTCAGCGCATATAGCCCTGACATGACACCGCAGCACTTATAACCTAACCCATGCTCAACGACAAGCTAGTCAAAGGTGGGTTTGTGCCTTTAACACAGTAACCGCTAGGCCTGTACCTTTTGTACAATGACCGGGCACTCGTTGTGCCAACCGCCAACAATTCATTTCCACCAATCACAATCTCAACATCATTATCATCTGTCACACCGGCAATTGCGCAATGACCACGATACTCATCATCATTCAATCAATCAACACATAATCAATCAATAACAATCAAGACATAACAACAATGACACGCACTACACATAAATTCCTAGAACGGTATTCGAAACATCAAATGAGACTCATACACGACAAACGGGGTACAACGGGACACGGGGAAACATCAAACGGGGAAAAACATCACGACGCACCACACGATACCAACGGGTGGTGCCACCCGCCAGCGGGCAGCCACCATTCCAGCGGGTGGCCGGCCGACTGCCCGCTGGACAAGGGCGAGCCGGACAGCGGGTAGGTGGCGAGTACCCGTGCCCCCACCTACCCCCCACTGATACTCAGGCAACTTTTCGGTCTCGGGATCTCTCCTAGAACCCAAAATCATGTCCAGACACATTCAAACACGTAACGACAACACCACATATTCAATTAACAGAATTAAATCAAGAATCATACCAAACACGTTCTAACACGATTCCTAAACATGCCAAGACTCAACATTAATTCATATAACGGTTCAGGAGCATCCGGAACCTCAAGAACATCAAGAGATCTATCACTAGGCTAGACTCAACACTCGATCATGCATAAACCCACCCAAATATATCAAGAATACCACAACAACGAGATTCACGATATAAACCCTAGGGACAAGCTCTAGACATAATTAAAATACAAGATTACACATATAATCAATCACAACATCAAGATCATCAAGATTATCAAATAAACACAATATAAACCCTAGGCAAGGCTCTACCAAGACTCAATCACAGAATTACAATACGATTATCAAAGGAGCCAATGAATAAGATATAGCAAGGAAAAATAGGTTTTGTAAGACATGGGTTACCTCTTAGCCTTAATTAATCCTCCCTTGGCTATTAAGGTTCTTCTCTAAGATTTCCCTTTGATTGATCTCCCTAGGCTTGATGGTGGGGAATCTCTTGGGAATATTTTCGTGTAATATAGCTATGGGTGGTAAGGATTCTAATTGCTTTCTAATCCCCTTTTTATAGAATCAGGAATCCTAATCAGAATCTGAATAGTAAAGGCCTAATTTCTTTATTCCTAATAGATATATAGGTCTAGGATTTCTAATTAGAATCTGACTAGTAAAAGGTTTACTATCTTTATTCCTAATAGGCTTAAGACTCTAGTTTAAGCAAGGGTCCACGATCCATGGTGGACCATATTAATTAATTAAAGGGAATCCTAACCAAATTAAATCCTTTTTAATTATTATTAATGAAATTAATTAAATAATTAATCCAGAATTAAACGCCGTAACATGGGGTGTTACAGGTGAAACATATGGAACGTCAACACTGAGGCGACATATGAATTCATGCAAATTGTTGAAAATTCACTTTCACGATATAAGTCAAATTACTTATGATCTTGATGGAAAAATTAGGTCTAAAAAAGTAGATATAGCGCTAGCCCGTGAGGTCTTTGCTGCTGTGATTGTTGAACATGATTGTCCATTTACATTTGCTGAATATTCCGATTTTAGGAAGTACCATAAACTTCTCAATCCTGATGCTCCAATTATTTCTAAAAATACTATGGTTTCTGACATTAACAAGTTATATGTGAAGGAGAAATATAAACTTCAACAAGTGATGACTAGTATTCCAAATAGGATTTGCTTGACTTCTGATTTATGGACATCTTGTACTACTAAAGGATATCTATGTTTGACTAGTCATTTTGTTGATGAGAAATGGAAATTAAATAGTAAAATACTTGCTTTTGAAAAGATGTCTCCTCCACACACTGGTTTTGAATTGGCACAAAAAATATATGAAATCTTGAAGGATTGGGGGATTGAAAAGAAGGTGTTTTCTTTGACTTTGGACAATGCAAATAATAATGATAGTATGCAAGATAAATTGAAGGATCAATTGACTATGCATGATAGTTTGTTGTGTGAGGGGGAGTTTTTCCATATTCGCTGTTCAGCTCATATTTTGAATTTCATTGTCCAAGAAGGTTTAAAAGTTGCTAACCAAAGTATGCATAAAATTAAAGAATATGTGAAGTATGTAAAAAGTACTGAAAGTAGGATGCAAAAATTTCAAGAGTGTGTGGCTGAAGTTGCTGGCATTGATACCTCAATTGGCTTACGGTCGGATATGCCAATTCATTGGAATTCTACGTATTTAATGTTGGATAGTGTCATTCGATACAAAAAAGTTTTTAGTCTTCTTCAATTGAGAGATAAGAATTTTAAGGCTTGTCCTTCAAATGAAGAATGGAAATTAAGTGAAAGATTATGTGCTTTCTTTGAGCCATTTTATGAGATCACGAACTTGATTTCTGGTTCTTCTTATCCTACATCAAATGTGTATTTTTTGCAAGTTTGGAAAATTGAAAGGTTGTTGAATGCTGGTTTAAGTGATGAAGGCACATTGATGAGTGGGATGTGTAAAAAGATGTTAGAAAAATTTGACAAGTATTGGAGTGAATATATTGTAGTGTTTGTTTTTGGTGCTATTCTTGATCCACGGTTTAAGTTAAAGGCATTGGAAAAGCTATATGTTAAGGTTGAGACAGATCCTACTAAATGCAAAGAAAAGATTGAGCTGTTCAAAACAAAGCTTTACAAGCTTTATGATCAATATGCGAGTGTTATTGGATCAAGTTCATCACAATCACGTTCTTCAAATGTCACGCACTCAAGTGTGGAAAGTCAAGTAGTGATGATAAGCCTCAAAACATGCTAAGTTTCTATAAGCTTTTCTAAGGTTTTGCATGTGTATTTCAGCCGAAAAGTCTTATTTATAGAGCAAATTATCGTAAAAGCAAGAAAGTACAAGGAAAGACCTTCCTAATTCTATTTTATCTATTTTTGGACATTTTAGGATACAAAACGTGGTAGAAAGGCCGAAAAAAAGCTAAGCCGAGGCAAGCACGCGAACGAGGACCGAACACGCCAAGGCTACGCACGAAGAAGAGGGACGGAATGGGAATTAGTTCCCATTCACGCCCCTCCTCCCGGCGTGAGAGCACCATGAACGAGGCATTAAAGGAAGCCGGACAGAGCTACGCACGGAGGGGCTTAATACCCCATTCATGACAGCGTCACGGCGTGACGCCGTGCGTGAATGGGAGGCCAAAAGAAGTGGACATATTTAAGCTTGAAATCTCATTTTGCAAAGGGAGAGCCAATTTTGTGTAGAGAGAATTCACTAGTTAGATCAAATTTTAGGGAGAGGTTAGTAGGGTTAGAATAGGTTTCTTGAGAGAGATTTAGATCTACAATAGCAAACACCTTGTATGCTAGATTTTGCAAAGAAGCTTGAAGATTGAAAGCATTTTAGCTAGTAGATCTTCATCAACGATTCGTATTTGGTGGATCTAAACGATTGGGGTAAAATCTACTTTGTGCTTTATTGTTATATCTCTTTTTGCCCTTTGATTGTTGAGATCTTGACCATGCTTGGCTAAATCTAGTGGTTAGGGTTGAGGTGTAGATTGTTGTTGTGATGATGCTTTGATTTGCTTATCTTGTGATGTTTGATTGATTGTTGACTCTGTGGATGTTTTATTGTTGAGGATGATCTTTGTGACATTCTTGGAGTGGGGCCCAACTCCTTGGATGGTGTTAGAAACCTAGGTCTAGGAAAGAGATTGCTAGATCTGGGTAGCCTTGATCCTCTTCATTTCCCCGTCTTCGATTCGAGAGGGCAAGACCCAGAAAGAAGTGAGGGCAAAGTGTTTGCTTAAATGCCCCATAGAGAGCAAGAGTTCCTATGGGCGGCGTTAGACCGAATCAGCTATCGCACTAGCCATCCACTTTTCTTGACTAGTAGCGCACAATCAAATCACCACAGAACTCCCCCTTCGGGATTGACCAATCACACAACATGCACAATTGAAACCCAATCCTATCCGCCTTTCTCTCTCTTAGTAAATCCCTATTCCCCCATCTACCTTTCTTCGTTCCAAGAACCTTTTCAATTTCCTTTCAAACCAACAACGTCAACTCACTTTCCCGAATTGAGCCTTCAAGTGTCTAATCTACCTTACCTTTTTCTCAAGCCTAACTTCCAAGTTGTCATTCGTCGAGGGAACGACACTCGGGGTGGTTCCAACTCCCCATTTTACCATCTATCCATAACAATCCCAATCACAAGCAACTTCAATCTTTTAACCACGCTTTCAAGGAACCACAACCATAAGCGGAGAGACATTGGTCAAGTGACAATGTTGGGAAAAAGATGGTTTGATGTAAGTATTTTAACACTTTATTGTCTATTTTTATTATATTATCTTAGTTGCTACTTGCTTGTATAGTTATTGTGTTTGAACTAATGCAGGATATTCTAGATGTCACTGATGAAGTTGCTACGTCTGTTGAAATTTCTGAATTGGATCGTTACTTGGAGCAACCATGTTATGAGATGAAATTTTAACAAGATTTGAATGTGTTAAGTCATTGGAGGGGTTTTGTTCAAGGATATCCCATCCTTTCACGCATGACGTGGGATCTTTTGGCAATTCCTAAAACTACTGTTGCATCGGAGTCTGCATTTTCTATTGGTGCACGTGTGCTCACAAAGTATAGAAGTTCTTTGTTGCCAGAAAAAGTGCAAACTCTTATTTGCACTCGTAATTGGTTGCATGGTTTCAAACCAGGTAACTTAATTTATAAAATCTTATGTTATATTATCTTGTTTTTTTTTTATATAAAAATTAGTAATTTAATTTTAAACATTTTTTTTATGTATTTTATATATAGATTGTGATGATGTTGATAAAGTTGTTGAGCAAGGATATGAAGGAGTTAAAAGATGATAGGAATGAGAATGAATTGAATGATGGGATGTGTAACACCCCCGATTTTCATGCCAATTTAAAGCTTAAATATGCAAGGCAAACTAACCAACATAACATTAACGTAAACACAGCGGAAGTCTAAACGTAAATCGAGAAAATCAAGGAGTGTTATGCCACGTTCACACCAACGTGAACGCACAGGCAAAAACCGAAATCATCAATCTAATAAGTTCAACATCAGAGGCACACAGGCCCAAAACACAATCTAAACTGTTCAGGGAATCTAAACTATCCATGTCTAATGCTCTCGCCATCTACTCAGGACCTGTAAAGCACATAAAGAAAGGGGACGACGCCCGGTCAGCGAATATTGCTGGTAGCCCATCAATACGCGTCAATAGCATATATATATATATATATATATATATATATATATATATATATATATATATATAGTTTAATATAAAATCATTTTTGAAACAGAATATAGTATATATCAGTTCAAAACCGTAAAGAGAGAAGTCAACTGCAAGACTCTATTTCACTCTCAAAAGAACAAGGGAATCACCATCCCAAGACATATCAAGACAAGAACAACAACAGAACAACTCAACACCGTTCAAGATGTAATCTACTGAACACAAAGCAGAAAACATCACGGCAAAGACAAAACAACAACAAGTACAACTCGAGGTGTATTCTACTGATCACAAAGTAGAATACCACCCGTCATACTCATCAAAAAATGATAGACAATCACACATTGGCAACCCGTGCCACCGTGACACTACATGTCACATGTTACAAATACCATGTTCCATATTCCATCCTTATGCCTGGTTCCAACCTTATGGCTATCCCCAACCTTATAACTAGTTCCAACATTCACCTTCAGGACCCCTGTACTCCAAAGTCCAACCTTATGCCTCCAAGGACCGTCGTCCTCACTCCGACAATCTCCAACATATCCACCTATTCATAGTACATGAGGGTACCATTCATTTCACGGCCTGAAGCCACCCAACACATGAGCCTAAAGCCCAAACCACATGAGCCTGAAGCCCAATTACAACTCCATAATCACATCATGGCCCCCATGAGGACCACATCTGTACCTTGGTGATTAATGTCTCATACCATTAATCGTGCAATCCAGGTACAGCCAACACACATATCATCATAGGAATCAATCAATGGATCACAACAAAGATATGAAACCATACTCAATCAAGGAAGGATTACAATCCGACATCAACGATGATCAACACAAGTTATCATCCACAATAGGAAAGAACAAACCATACACGCTAGCATTTCAACATCAAACTAGCATGCTTATCAAACGGGTAAACCGAACATAGTTCCGAAGAACATACAAGACTCATCATGGTTCAACGAATCACAAGGTTGAACACTTAGCATGATTCAAGACACCAAATCCTAAATGGATTCCTAACATAACGTTCTAGACATACGAAACACCAAGAAGACACTCAAATAGCCAAACAAAAGAACATCGGGAAGTCAAAACATCAATTACCGAGTCAAAGAATCACGGGGAACAAATCCCCAAACATCATCAAGGGTGAACCCCGCGGGTGGGGCCACGGGTGGACCTTCACCCGTGGTTCTGCCCGCGGGAACCCATTCCCACCAGCCACGTACCCCACGGGTGGGGCAGCGGGTAGGCCACTGCCCGCGGGTACACTACTGTACCAAAAATAATCCCTTCGGGGATTTTCAACACCAAGTCCAAATTCAAGTCCAAAACACCCAAAATCTCACAAGATACAACAATATGACTTGAATCAAAGGAATAGTCAAGCAATGGCATACAAGAACCCTAATAACAAGCTCTAGATATGCATTCTCACAAGACAATGCATCAAATCTCACATTTCATAGCAAAAATCACATGTAGAAGTCAAGAAATTGTCATATAGGTAAGAAAATAGATTTTGTAAAGCATGGGTTACCTCTTGTAGCCTACAACTTCACTTATCACACCTTTACAAGCTTCTAACAAGGCTCTTCTTCAACTCCAACTTCAAGAACACACCAAAAGACAAAAAGATTCTATCATTAGAAAAAGACACCTTAAAAGGTACTAAAAACACTAATGAACCAAAGATCTTACCCTCCTATATGCTCAAGACTAAGAAAGGTTGAATCTTGAAGACCAACTGGAAGAATCTTGGAATGCCCAAACTTGGCTTGAAAAAGAAGCTAGCTAGTTTCTAGAGAGAAGGAGGAGCTTTTCTTTTTAGGGTGTTAGGGAAAAGAATGAAAGATGACTCTAGGTTAGCTTGTAATACAATCATAATCTGAAAAGTCTTCTTTACCCTTACTAAAGTGGGAAAGTGTTAGGAGACAAGGGAACAATTCATGAAGCATAGGGTACAACCCATTGACTTGGATTGACTAGTCAATTACTAGTCATCCGACTATTGAATTTTCAGGATTTTAGGAATAAACTATCAATTAAGCTAGGATTAATTACTTAATTAATCCTTAAATAGAACTTGGATTTACGGGGTGTCACTGGATGTCTAATGCTTGATGAATTTATGAACTTGTGATTTGTGAACTTTATAATTTTAGATTCTGCACTTTAAAATTATTGTTGTGTTTAATGTTTGATGTTTGATGAACTATGGACTTTGGACTTTGAAGTTGTGACTAGTTTGATGTTTGATGAGCTATGGACTTTGAACTTTATGTAATATTTAATGTTTGATTATTATGTTTTATGTGAGTTATGTATCAATTTATTTTAATTAGTTTTGTGTGTTGGATAAATTTAGCAAAGCAATGCCATTGGCCAATAAGATTAACAATTTTTTTTAAAGAGGGGGTTTGGGCGGGGGCCCGCCTAGCCCGCGGGCCAATGGCGGGGCGGTCCGTGTGACAAACCAAAATTTAATTTTATAAATTCGGTTTTAAGAAATTCCAAAATAGCCATTTTTTCACTCTATAAACATTTTTGCGATAAAATCTGTGTTTGAACAAATTATTTTGAGCCACTTTTAAATAAATTCAACACTAGGACTTAATTTAAATCTAAAATCCTAAATTCTCGGGTGCATTGCGCACCAAGTTTTTGATCCAAAAGTCAATCTGAGTGAAACCAAGAAAAACCTGAGAAACCTAAACTAAGTGGTTGTCTAGAAAATATTTTTGGGAAAATCTATTTTGAACCCCAAACTATTTAAAATCTCATTCCTAGGTTATGGTCCATGATACAAGGTGAACCACAAGGCCTAGTCTGATATTTTAAAGATGCAAGCCAAAAGACCACTTTGCCCTCCACCAATTATTGGTGATCTACCTAGGGTTTTGCACCCATATAAATAGAATCATTTCACCTTGCCTTCATCTGATCCATCTCTTTGCCTCTCCTCTCCTGAGCTTTCTATAAACAAAGAAGAAGCAAAGCAGTAACTTTTCTAACTTTCATTCTCATCCATCCATTTCAATTGCTCTTTGATCATTCATCATTTGCCTCTCATCTCTGAGGTTGCCTTAAGCTTAACATATACCTATGTTTGTATGATGGAATAGGTGGGGAAGGTGTTAGCATCTGAGCAGGAAAGGATAGGGAACCACACAAAGAAGAAGAAGGAGAAGAAGCAAAGGTATAACCCATGGACCCCCAAAGCTATTTTAGACTCTATGAAGTCTATTTTTGTAGTAGAAATGAGTATAAATGCTAGATTATTGAATGTTTGAGCTATTAAGTGAACTATTGTTGTTCTATGATGTGTTGTTAAGGTTTTAGAAGTGTTGAAATGTCTGAGATAATTTTACAGGTGAAGAAAATCATCTGGTGCACAAGGCAGTGTGCACCAGATAGTTCACGGGCCTAGCCAACGGCCCTAGGAGGGAGTCGTTGGCCAGCCCCATGAGAAGGCGGCTCCAGGGCACGGCCCTTGGAGAAGGCCGTTGCCCTGAGCCATGAAACGGCGGAGCAAGGAGGTGGGACATCCCATGTCTCGCCGAGAGCTCCGCCAGGCAGCATCTCTGTAGTGGTCGGGCCCTTGTGGCTCAGCTACGTGTTGTTTCGAACCGGGATTCGCGGGCCCTTGAGGCTCAGACACTCGGGGCCGTCATGGCGCACGCTTAGAATTTGATTTCATCGAATTTGGAGAGGAAATGAGCTTTTTGTGTTAGAAATTGTGAATAATGTTGCAACAGAGAATACCTGAGAGTTTTTGCAGCAAATGAATTTGCTAAGTGTTTGGTTTGGCTATTTTCTTGAGAAGCATGACAATTGTTTAATTTTTATATTAAGAAGTATGACTATTATTTGATAAGTTTTGCTAGATAAGCATGCCTAAATGCCCAATATGAGTTGATGAGATTGTCTGCCAAGTGTTAGAATTGTTTAAGGGTACAGAGAATGCTTTCTTGATTGCTAGATTACAATGAATGAGTTATGTTGAGTATTTTGAGTTCAAGTGCATGCTGAATACTTGCTAAATGTTTGTCAAAGAAGATTTGCTAAGTTATGATTTATAAAGCATGTTTATGCAATTGTTGAGAGTTCATAGTGAAGAAGTTGTGAAGCATATTTTACAGTAAAGTGTATATTTGAGCATACCATGTTCTTAAAGTGCATAAGTGGCCAATGTGAGCCTAAGTACTATTTTCAAAAACTTATATCTATTTTGGAAAATCATTATCTAGTTGCATTGAGAAGTTGCATGATATTTGATTTCCAATTTGTGAGAAAAGAGAAGTTGTAGAGATTATGTGTGCGTAAGTTTGCATAAATAAAGTTGTTGCATGAGAGAGAAGTTGCATAAGATATATATATATACTATCTATGGTGAGAAAATAGTATTTTGGAGGACCGTTAGGACTATGTCCTTTCGGAAGAAAAGAGATAAGATCGGATAGAACCGACAAATCAGTGAAAAGAGAAAGTAAAGAAAGAAACGGACATTGTGAGCCGACAGATTTGACATGTAATAAGGTCGATATTTCCGAGTTACGAGGTTGGAGACTTCCCGCCGGGCTTGGATCCTGGTTAGAGGGTGTTGATGTGAGTCTAATTGTGCATATTTCTAGTATTAATTTGACTAGTAGTTGCACCCGTGCGATGCACGGCTATATATATACTGTATATTATATTTAGTATAATATAATTAGATGAAAAAATATACATTTTGAAAACTTAATAAAATTGAAATGATGAATTTATAAATTTTATTAGACATTGTTGAATACTCTCTTTGTTGAACCCACAGCGATGCAAGGGTACCTATATAGTACATAGAAAATTCCGTATAATATAATAAGAAGAAGAAATATACCATTTCAAAGCTTACTAAATTTTAAATAATAAATTGTGGAATGTTATTAGACATTGTTGAAGACTTCCTTGTACACAACATTTGTAGTCGTACTAAGACATGGTACATTTTCTCCACAAATCAAAATTTTCAAACCCCTTGGGTTACTAACTCTTGAAACAGCTACGTACAATTGTCCATGGTTAAAGACATGTCTTTTCAACAGCAATCCCACTTTAGGAAGTGTTTGTCCTTGACTTTTGTTGATTGTCATGGCATAGGATAGCATCAACGGGAATTGCTTCCGTTGAAATTTGAAAGGCAATCTTGGATCTGACGGTGTAATTGACATTCTAGGAATTAATACTCTTCTTCCTACATTTGTACCGCACATGATCTTGCCTTCCAACACGTGATCAGCTAACCTAGTAACAATCAACCTTGTACCGTTGCATAATCCTAGTGTGTTATCAATATTTCTCAAGAGCATAACAGGTGACCCAACTTTCAATGTCAAAGCATGATTTGGTACTCTAGAACATCTCAGGCCATTCAAGAATTCGGGAGTATGCAAATCTGCTAACATATCAACATTTGAATCTGACTTACAAACAGAATCACAACTCAAGTAAGTCTTACCCTCGGCCGGATTATGATCATTCATGTATTGGTTAATGCTATCTACCACATCCAATATTGGAGCCAAAATTGCACTATCATTAAGATATGACAGATCGCCAATCCCTTGTCTAAAATTAGGAAGGTGCTATCAACAATTGTAGCAATAGGGTCATCCTCGCACTTCAGCAATAAATGTTCTGGAACTGTAATATCTGACTCACCATCACGTTGATTACCAACAGTTCCGTCACCTATATTAGCTATCCATTTTGCAAACTCCTCGATCTCTTTACCCTCGATTTGTGATTGCACACTTCTCAGACGTAGATTCTTAGTTAGCCTAAATACTTTGCAGAATTTCCAGAGATATGAGGAGCTAATGTTTGCGCGGACAATATCCTGTCTGGTACCCTTTGGAATTACTGGTAAAATCTGCCTGAAATCGCCACCGAAAACAACTGTTTTACCACCAAATGTCATATCATAACTCCTTGGATTTTTGAAGCCCAACAAATCCCTCATAGTTCGGTCTAGGGCTTCAAAACAAAATTTGTGCATCATTGGAGCTTCATCCCATATTATCAACTTGCTTTGCACAATAAGCTCTGCTAGTTGACTGTCGTGACTTATGTTGCAAGTGGAATCTTCATTAACAGATATCGGTATGGCAAACCGAGAATGTGCAGTTCTGCCACATGGTAATAAAAGCGAAGCTATGCCGCTAGATGCAACATTTAACACTATTTCACTCTGAGACCTTAACACGGAGGACAATGCTCTCCACAAAAACATCTTACCAGCCCCTCCATAACCATAAACGAAGAATAACCCGCCAGCTTGGCGATCAATATCGGTTAACACCTCATTGTATATGAGCTTTTGCTCTTCGGTTAATTGCCTTACCAATTCCTGGTTCTCTTTCTCCTGTTCCACACAGTCATATGCTAATTCTTCTTGTATAAACCTGTTTGATATAACGTTTAAGGCCGCAAAATTTGCCGTAGGAATTTCAGGATGGTCCTTGAAACTCTTACCATGAATAGATAATAGCTTTTCAATCTCCACTAAAGCAAAGTTCATCTTGTCAAATTCGGTCAACACAAAATCTGCATAAGTTTATATAAAATATACTAATTAAGATGCCTACGTTAAAGTTAACTTTATATTGTGTTAGCAATATAACTAAAATAATTTGTAGAATGTATGAGTACCTCTATTGTGCAATTGTTTGCGGACCTGGAATTGTGCATCATCTGACAAATGTGGCCACACATCATACCAAACTGTTTCCGGTTTACCCATGCAACTGCTCATTAGCAATGTAACAAATAATCTCCTCAATTGATCTGCTAACGCCCAATGACTGGCTTCATCTATTGCATCAACATATTCATTATCATCATCAACTAAACCTCTTGCATAACACGCATCTCGAAATGAGTCATAGTGGACACCATTAACAGTCCTGATATCTGCATAACTTGTAGGGCCACGTATTTTATTCAACAAACACCTCATATAAAAGATTTCTTCAGTAGCTGGTGGAACATAGAATATCCTTCCGATTGAGAACCCTTTTTTCCGTGGCTGCCATTTTCTAAGGTCTTTCTTCCAAACGAATCTTGTGGGCATCTCAACATAAGTAAGCTCTCTTGCATCTGGGAATGTTTTATTCGCCTCAAACCATTCCAAGAACATGCTCTGTGCTATAGTGGGTCTATTAACAATGTTCTCAACAGGATCATCATCTGCAAATATCACACTCTGTTGATTAGGAAGGTGAAAGCTTAACCTTTCCACTGAAGGAGCCCTAAGCTGTATATCAAAACCAAACAACCGCCAGACCGCTTCACATGGGGATATGTACGTACAATCATAGTACATATTAATCTCATCTATGGCTTTCCCATTCTCTTCATCATTGCTTGTTTTGTAGAATTCGGTTGTTACCCGATCATGACCCTTGTTAACATACTTGAACAGGTACTTGATTGAGCGTGACTGGTTGCACCACTCGACATTTATATGAGCCTTGTACTTAAGCAATAAATGTCTATTGTGCGGTACCACATACCTGTTGTCCAACGCGATCCCGTTCTTTGTAACTATACTGCCATTGTCTCTCCTTCTATATACCGGGTAACCATCGTCATCAAATGTAGAACTCTCAACAAATCTCTTAGGAAAATGTTTTAAGCATCGTGCATTTACCATACATGGAGAATGGCTCCTTGCTTTTCCACATGGACCATGCATCATAAATTCCTCTACCGCTTTGTAATATTCTACATCTGTCTTTTCATCTGGTATCTCTGCGGAAATTATTTTGTCTAGAGTGACCACTTGACTAACTTCTTTATTTTTCTCCAAAAAAGCAATATATGAGCATGCGGAAGACCTAGCTTTTGGAACTCAATTGTATATATAACTGCAACATAATAGCAATAACCAGATATAGGTAAGGTAAGTTATGCTAATTGTAAAGAAATTGATGTAAAATTAAACAAAAAAATTACCTCCCGCCACAGAGCCAAAAAAGTTTATTCTTTCGACAATCAACTATCAAGGAATCCAACTTCATCTTGAATAAACGGCAAATTATGTCAGGTCGGTCTTCTGCTTTCAACCTTCGATCTTTTAAAAAACGCTGGACCTCTGGCCACTTTGAGTTGCATGTAAACGTTATAAATAAATCTGGGTATCCAATCTATCTACATATTGCCATGGCATCCTGGTAGTTTTGTATCATGTATCGAGCACCGCCTGTAAAACTTGAAGGTAGTATTATTCTTCGACCTTGTGCTGCGGGGTTGACTTCACCCCTTGTTAAGGCGTCAGTCAACCCACTATATGTTTCACACCTTAGGCTTTTTTGGTGTGTCCTGATATAAATGAGTCTTCCTGACTCAACCATTGTGTATCCATCGACAACGAACTGTTGGAACAACCGCTTTGCAAATAGAATGGTACTCGGAGCAGAATCTCTAGTCTGAATGCGATAGCAAAAAAACTCCATGGGGCTAATCCTCTATCTACCACCAGCGGAACGGTTGCCGAGTACGTTCGAGAATGCAATGTCTTCCCGATAACCATCTTCACCATATGGAAACAACAGTGGGTATTGCAGTGGCAGGTATGAAGGATTTAATTCACTGATTCTCTGCAATTGCCCACCCTTAGCTTGAACAACAATATCACACTCACCAATACTGGTATCCAGATCTCCAACTATTAAAGTTGTTCCGGACACTTGCGGCAGATTGTATGTCCTTGCATCTTTAGTGCATTTTCCCAATAACTTTATTTTTACTCCAGCGCATGGGTTACTATCAAGCTCAGACATAGCCATCCGAAATGACTTAACCAAAACATTATTCTTATCGAGCTCCTTCTGAATGACATTCACTATTTCTACATGAATGTCATCTTGTTCACCTCTACCCCTACACGAATGAAAACTTTGCACTGATAAGTATGTAAATAAAAAATCATAGGTTAAGTGTAGTAACGGCAACTTGTTTACCTCACAGCATTTATACGGTTGTTCTTTTCATTTGTCGTGTCGTATATGTACAACTGGGCAAAATGTGGTGCTTTGCCTTCTTCTGGAAGGAGACTGCCCATTAGGTGATAGTTTTGTCCACTTAATCGGAAAACAGGTGGTGCGCCTCCCTTGTTCACGCTCGTGTCTATTTTACCACCCATTGATGTGAAGCAGAACATGTTGTTGTAGGTTCTGATGTTCTGGAGAAATTTTTTGGATAATTCGTCATTGCCGAAAAATAGATCAAATATACCTTTTGGTGGCAACGTATTCGCCGGCAACTTAATCTTCCCATTGTTGCAGCACAACGAAAACATCGGTGAACCTTTAGTGGAATAGTTTTTCTTCCTTTCTTCGAACCAAAACAACGCCCCACAATGGACGCAAATATTGGTTACATCACCCAAATCACAATACTCATCTGCAAACAAATTGGTATCTTAATAGGCGTCCATAAAATGTCAGGTTTCACAAGTTCCTTTCCGGTTTCACTTAGATTGACTTTTGGATCGAAAATTTGGTACGAAATGTACCCGAAAATTTAAGATTTTTGAATTAAAATAAGTTCCGGTGTTGAATTCATTTAAAATGTAATTCAAAATAATTTATTCAAACACCAAATTTGTCTCAAAAATTTTAATGGACTGAAAATGACTATTTCAGAATTTCTTAAAATCGGATTTATAAAATTAAATTTTGGGTTGTCACATTCTACCCCCCTTAAAAGAAGTTCCGTCCCGAAACTTAGAAGGAACGGATCGATTTTCTTAGAACGGAAGCTTTCGAAAAGGTGACAAGAATTTCAAGAATTGGCTTAGAGGTTCTCTTGGAATGCTAGGAAGAAATGGAATCTCTGATTTCCAAACAAGCACCCAAATAACTAAGGCGCTAAGCTCAATCTAACTACTAGAACTCACCAACCCAAAGTTTCTTTGTTACTCCTCTTATTCTTATCGTTCTTACCACTTTTTCAATCTCAACACTAAGTTTCTTTCTTTCAGCTCTCACACAACTTAACATTTCCAAGTTCACATCCCCTAACTTGCTCTTTTCTTACTTAATTCAATTCTTAGGTCCTCGTACTTTATAAAACACACGACCCATTTACAACTTTTCTCCTCACCTTCACATTTGTTTAATCCATCCTTAAGTCCAATTTCTCAGAGCTTCAAGTTTTAATTTTAACCTTCGAGTTTAATCTTTGAAATTCTCTTCACCATTGTTCTCAAAATCATCTACTTGGGTGGGTTTGACTTCTTATTGTTGCATCAACATTTACGCTTGTCTTCCCTCCACAATTGTTGATCTTTAACTGTGGTCTCTAAGCTCTAATCTCTTCCTTTTCTTCATATTTGTCTCTAGTTGCACAAAGATTCTCTTCAACTTTTGGGGTTAGCTTGGGTCTTGTAGACGATGATGCCGATCAATTCGAGCAAGAACAGCTACAACTGGCTCCAAGCCGCACGTGGAGTAACCTTCTTCATCACGTTCTTCGGTTGACTAGATATGCACGCTGCTACTTTACTTCTTCGCAACAAAAGATCTAACTACTTCGAACTTTCTTTTCTAAAAAACAAGGATCACACAAGTAAAACACACAAACATATTATAAGCATAACTCTTATACTTATCACATTAACAACTTTCACATAACTTTCAACTTTCAACTTTCAACTTTCAACTTTCAACTTTTAACTCTTCAACTTTTCAAGGGTAACAACAAGGCTAAACAAAGCAACTGCTGAACTAACAAACTTGAATTCACCAGATAGGTGTACACTTGATTTGAAGGAAATTGACTTCACAGAAGAAGAAAGTAAGAGGTTTCTAAACTTGAAACTCGAGAGTACTATTGGTTACAACCAAAGTCCTGCTTAACAAAGTTGATATTTTTCCGAGATTCAACAAAGTCTCGTGAAACAAAGCTACAGATCGGATCCCAAAAGAAGAACACAACATAGAATAATCTCAATGAAGCAACTCAATACTAACGGATTCCAAATAGAGATGCAATAAGGATTTAATCTCAAACAATAGATCAACATTAGTGAATTCCAAAGGAAGATATAAAAGAGAGATGATCTCAAAGCATTAGCTCAATAGCTCAATAACAATGAATGAATACCACAATGGACGATCTCAAGACAATAGCAACAGGATCTGAGAGTACAAAAAGGACATATAATCAATAAAATAGCTCTTCACGAACAAAACACTTTCAAGAATACTCAACAGATATAAGCTCATAGGAATTACTCAACAAACTCGGATTCCAATGGTATAACAACAACGAATAGATCTTGACTCAACAACTCAATGGATTCCAACAATATGAATTTCAAGGAATATAAGCTCAATTCAATTACAATGAGATTACAAGACTAATACTTTCAACAAGATCATACTAGCTTCAAGGTTCAATTATACTAGCATTGCAAGTCAACGATAGCTCATAAGAATACTTAGAAGGAATTTATAAGCATTCTAGATACAGATTCAACAATAAATCGTGGAATGTCAAGAATAGACATTAGCAATAATTCAAGGCTCAACTTAATCAAAACAACTTCTCATACTCAACCCTAGACATTAGATAGCTTCGATAAACATTGAAAGCAAACTGGAAGTAGTCAGAATAACTCAGGAATCAAAAACAAATTATGAGAGGATTTCTAGAAAGCGTAAGCTCAAGCTTGACAGTACAAATTCAAGGATTATCATGCCATCAACAACAAGGGATTTATAATAGAAGATTGGCACAATGAACACAACAATATACTCAAGATTCGACGTCAAAACCAAGCATATGAACAAGGAATATGCTTAGATAACCAACAACACAATGAATGTTCATATATGGAGTGAAAAATAGGTTTCAAGGACAAGGAGCTTATGTGCACACTATCAGGGTACAACAATCACAGATCTAAACAAGCAAATCAAATCACATAATAGCAACAAGCATGCGCAAGTAACTCACAATCTCACCGCGTTCCTAACTGTTACTTAGAGTTCTTCTTAACTCTGATTCTCATACTTAGTCACTGAACTTAGAGTCTTTCTTATCTCAAATTTCATAACTTAGGGCTCTTTCCTTAACTTACCCTTCCTAGGATTTCACTTAGAATTCTCTTCTTAGCTTGTCCTTCCTAGGACTTCAACTTAGAGATCTTTTCTTAACTTGTCCTTCCTAGAACTTTCAGTTAGAGTTTCTATACTCAATCTTAATGGTCAAACTTCCTAAGTCTCCCGCGGTTCGTACCGCTCTGATACCAACTTGTAACACCCCACTTTTCTAAAACTTAATTAAAGTTCTAAAACCAAATTAAGATAAACTAAGCAGTGGAAAATCAAACTTATTTAACAAACTTAGTGGGAATGTCACCGCCACAACCACCTTCCCACGGTGATTGCACAGGCTAAGGGTAAAACTAAACATCAAGTCAAACTAACATCCGAAATTTACTACATTAAAGTAACTTGGGGAAAAGTACCCCGGTGTCTATCACCAACAAAATGAAAGGTGTCTACATCCATAATCTCAAAAACAACGATAAAAGATCAAAGAGTTTAGACTACATAGCAACTAACTACACTAGTCTAACTCGAGCGCTCTCAAAAGCTGGGCCCACTTGAAAGGGGTTTTGCAAATAGACAAATAGAAAACACCCGTTAGCACGAAGCTAAGTATAACTCCACTCAACCCTGTAAAATACTACAATATATACTTTGGAAAAACATTTGTTCACATTCCCAAAATTAAGCAGTTCAATCACTTGGACAACTTTAAAATAAACTACAAGCTTTCTATATGCTTGCAACCTATAATATCAACAGGCATGCTTCATCAATAAACAACTTATTAACATAATCATACTAACACATAATCAACATAGCAAAACTCAACTCAATAGAACAACTCCATAACAATCTCATGCTATCAAGTTCTCAACATGCAATTAAGTATAATCAAATATCCATCATATAATCTATAACATACTACTCATGCCACCTCGTGCAATCAATTATCAATATGTGATCTTGTGCAAACATTCTCAATATGTAATCTTGTGCAAACATTCTCAATATGCAATAAGATGCTATAGGATAAGTATACTTATATACTCGTTTGTAAATAAAATGCTTTTCTGTGGAGGTTTCTTAGAGTCACAATGACTCGATATCTTTCTCTTGAGTCTCTTGACTCGATTTCTTTCTTGCTCAAACTTTCATACTTCTCGTTTCTCTTCTTGTGCGAGGCAGGTACTCTGCCGCAGTGAAGCCCTAGCGTACGGTGCAATCTCGTGCATCCGCCACATCCGTAACTACGGAACCTCTAACTCGTGGGGAGGTAGGTCTTCACTAATCGTGAATGGACCTAACCGGCTCGGCAATCTAGCCGGCCACATACTTAACTCGACCACAGAACCACTCTCTTGGTTCTTTATCTTTCTTTCTTTCTTGCTTTCTCTGTGGAATCAAATATCATACTTTTAATGTGCACACCTCCTAACCAGGATTCCAAGCCTGGTGGGCAGTCTCCAACCTCGTAACGTGGGAATACACCGCGTTACATGATAAATCTGTCGGATCACAATGTCCATTACTTTCTCTTTTACTCCGAAAGGACATAGTCCCAACGGGTCCTCCAAAACCTCACTTATATGGATAGATAATATATATATCTCTCATGCACCAAACTTATGCATGTCACTTTTCAACAAATTCTCAATGCCACAAGATAAAGACTTTCCACATGCACATGAGTTTTGGAAAATAATACTTAGGCTCACGTTGGCCACTTATGCACTTTTAAAACATGATATGCTTGGAATGTAATTTACTGAACACATGCTTCAATTCTATATTACTGTGAATTTCAAAAAAGAACACTTAATCATGCTTAGAATTCAAAATAACATGCTCTGTACACTTTGTCAATTGAAATCTGACTATAATCTCCATGATTCATAAAATGCACTTTAGGCATGCTCTTCTAACAAAATGTAAGCAATTAGTGATCATGCTTCTCAATTTAACAATCAAATAGCACCTTATAGATCACATAGGAAAATAAAGTCTGATGTTTCTCAAATAACATTACTGTAACACAAATGCGTCACAAAATCTATCACAAAATGCTCATTTCTAATCCAAACTCAACGAAATCAAAGTCCAAGCGTGCGTCATGACGGCCCCAAGGTACCGAGCCACAAGGGCCCGTGACACCCGGTCCGAAACGACACGTAACTGAGCCACAAGGGCTCGGCCACTGCACAGTTAACCCTCAACGGTCCTAGCGGCGGGGCTAGGGAAGCTCCGCCGCCTTGAGCCGTCCAACGGCGGCCTAGGACCATGGCCCTTGCCTAGGGCCGTGCCCTTGGGCCGTCCCATCACGGCTCTAGCTAGCGGCTCCCCTCGTGGGCCGTTGGCTAGGCCCGTGACTCTCACTGGTGCACACTGAGAGGTGCACCAGTGGCTACTTCTTCACCTGCATAGCATTTTCAGACAACTTTCCACTTCCAAATCATCAACAACATATCATAAAACATCAACAAGACATCCAATAGCTCAAACACACAACATTCTAGCATTTCTACTCATTTCTAACTATTTCACAGAGGCTTCACAGAGCGAAAACTAAGCTGGGGGTCCATGGGGTTATACACTTTATAGATCAAAAGTTCTTAGTAAAATCTTTCTAGGGATACATAGTATTTCCCAAAATATACGATGTTAATAACTAAGTAGCTGTAGGGAAAAGATAGCATAAGCTTCAAATATCTTTATAGCCAAATATACACCTCGTACATAGTTATATATGTATATATTCACAAAATCAAGTATAACATTTCCCCAAAATATTTATGCTCATATATATAATTCTAGAAATAGAGCTTTCTTGGCAAATCATAGCTTTTGGTAGTTCAAACCCTTCTCAACATATTTATGATTTTCTATAAAAATACTTTTAAGTATAAATAACCCTTCAAATCCAAATAATATAATACATACTCCAAGATAATTTCTCAAAGATTGAACTTGCTCAAGTGGATGAGATTATAACTATTAAATAAGAGGTTAGGGGTTCTAATCCCACTTTAAACAATTTTTACCAAAGCATAACAACCACCAAAATTTAAACTAACAAAAATACTAGAGGTAAGAATCGATCCTAAGCATAATAATCTACTCACTAATATTCAACCCAATGAGCTACAATGAATCTTAGTATTAAAACTCGTGTAGTTCCATTACTAAGGTCTGTTGCTAGCAGTAGAGAGCTTCTGTCTACTACTCAGCACAACAAAAATCAAATTCTCCAAAATCACATAGCAAGATGACAACAAATAACATATATTTCATCACTTTAAACACTCAAAACATAAGTATAATCCCACTTGAACAAATAAATCACATATTTTAAGGAAAAAAAATACTAGATTTGGGAATCCATGGGTTATACCTCAAGCTTCAAAATCAAGAATCCTTCCATCTCCAACCTCAAGCTAGGTCTTCTTCTTTACCATCTCCATTTCTCAAGCAACAACCAACACAATACCCAAAAACACATCTAAGCTTAGATAATCTATCTCAAAAACAAGCTAAGAGAAATAGAAAAGGGAGGAAGAAGAGAGAAGCTTACCCAAGCTTGAATCTCAAGTCTTGAACCTAGACTTTGCTAGAAGAAGCTCTAAAATGAAGAAGATGATGGAGATGGAGAGAGACACGAGAGAAAGATGATGGATGAGTGCTGCTGAAAATTCTAATGAGTGAATAGTGGAACAAGGGAAAATGCTTTCTTTTATAGTTAGGGTTTTGGGGGTAGTATTGTAAAATAAAATTGTAGGGTTCACCATGCATCATGAACCATAGTCTAAAAAGATGATTTTTGAATAACTTGGGGTCAAAAATAGATTTTCTAAAAGATAGTTCTAATTAAAACACATGGTTCAGGTTTCACAAGTTCTTTTCCGGTTTCACTTAGATTGACTTTTAGATCAAAAATTTGGTACGAAATATACCCGAAAATTTAAGATTATTGAATTAAAATAAGTTCCGGTGTTGAATTCATTTAAAGTGTAATTCAAAATAATTTATTCAAACACCAAATTTGTCTCAAAAATTTTAATGGAGTGAAAATGGCTATTTCGGAATTTCTTAAAATCGGATTTATAAAATTAAATTTTGGGTTGTCACAACCAGTGTACCCGCCTAAAGCAGTTGCCGGTGCATTGTGGTTTCAGCAGGGGTTCGGCCGATGGTTAAGGACCCGCCGGAACCACCCACTGGTACCGATGTTGTTGGCTTCCGTTTTGTTGTATCCCTGGATATTTGCGTGTATTTATTGATGTTTCGTAAGTCTAGAGCGGTGCATTATGAACCCTATGATTAGGTTGTGAGTCTTGAATCGTGGTTATAATCCAATATTGTTATTCGTTGGATTTTGATGAAGTCTATGATATTTGTATGAACCCTTGGTATTACCTTGTTGCCTTTCATGCTAGTAATGTTGTTTCTTGGTACTAGTATGTGATTTCCTTGTGATAACCTTCGCTTGCTTCTTGATTGAATTGATAACTTGTGCTTATCCATTCGTTGTGATATCTTGTTGGAATCTTTTGATATAGTAGTATTGCCTTTGGATTTTCTTCTTCGTATCTCTTTCTTGAATTCCTTACACTTGGATCTATCGTTGTGATCTTGTGCATTGTTGTACCTTATCTTGATGATTCTTTGATTGAGCTATTGTTTGAGCTTATCCGTTGTTGTACACACTTCTTGTGGAATCTATACCTTTGCTTTGTATCTTTAGATTCATTGTGTATTAAACTCTTGTGGTGATGATTGAGTTGGTATGATGGACAGTGGCGACTTTTCTTACCAGGATTCGAGATAATGATATTATTGAATCGGGACTCAGTCCTCGCGGAATGATTGAATCGGGTCTTTGACCCCGCGAAATTATTGAATCGGGTCTTTGACCCCGCAGAATTATTGAATCGGGTCCTCTGACCCCGCGAAAATCTCTATTGGGTCTACGACCCCGCAGAATCCATGTTAGGGTCTTTGACCCCGCGGTACTTACTAATTCGAGGTCCCTCATACTGATCCACTATGATTCGAGTCGTTGCGATGACTCCGCGGTGAATGACTTGGTTTGGCTACGTCCTTTGAGGATTTGGAACCTTGTCGGTGATTGATTGTGTAATGTAATGAGTATTATCCCTTCTATTGATGATTGTGATTACCCTATCTTACTTGTTATCCTTATTCCATTATCATAGTCTTGTTGGGTTGATTCTATTGATATTCTTGTGTATTGATTGGTATTGTCAAGTACATCCCTCGAAGAGTCGAGTATTGTTTCTATTCCTGATGATTTATAAAGCTAGTGTTGTTTAGCGATATACTTATATATTCCCAAGTCTCAAAATGGTTTTATCTATAGAGTATATGAATATGTATTTCAACACGTTGGAGTTGGATGGGTTACTTAGCAATATTCGTTAACGGTTATTATATCATGTTTTTCAGGTATGGTTAGTCGGTCCGAGAGCACGATAGATGGAGCCTTGGTTTAGACTAGCTACCTTTCTAGCTTTAGATGTTTTGGCCTATGAGCCGTTTTGGGACAAGATAGACTTTGGATAGTTGTTTTGTATAAGCATGTGTATCTAGATTTGGATGGCCTAGATGTGGCATGACATGCCCTTACGATTTTGTTAGCTTCCGCAACTTCTATTTATTATGTTTAGACTTGGTCCTTATTTTCCTAAGTTTGAATGCTTTAAAATATGTCTAGTTTTGGGGGTGTTACACTGACCGACTGACCTACGAGCGCTTCATCCTACTCGTTCACAAACATACATATTCATAGTGTAACCGTAACCCCCGGTTCAATTTACACTATCAGTGGCAAAACTAAGGGGAGGCGAATGTCGGCTCCCCATATGTTTTATTTGTTTTATTTTATTTCTTTTATTAAATTATTATTATTATTTTAAACAATTATTATTATTATTATTATTATTATTATTATTATTATTATTATTATTATTATTATTATTATTATTATTATTATTATTATTATTATTATTATTATTATTATTATTATTATTATACCCTTAGGTCATTTTACATGGTAATCTAAACATCTAATTTTTTCAAATATCTTTTTACCAACCGTTGATATAATTCGCTGGTCAAATCCGCTAAAGCTAACCGTTAACTGCTAATTGTCAAACAAGGACATTGCGAGGTAGTTCTCACTTTAATTTGTTGTGTGATTTGAATACTTTCTTTGTCAATAAATACCTCAAGTAGTTAATATGATTGACTTTATTAATTATATATTTTTAAATTTTTTTTCATGGTATTAATAAATTAAAATACTTAGTAAATAAATATATAGCATTATTTTGTATTATAACTTTGATATTTAATTAAAAAATAGTGCACAAAAAAGATAATAGACAATGTAGTAAATATAATCAATTGATGAATTTGAATGTAAAGAATTTTTACATTGGAGAAAAATAAAGCCAATATAACTAATGAAATGATTTCTCTTAATTAATTTATTGATAATGAATATTTTTTTTTAATAAAGACATTGTAGGGACAATGTAACGAATATAATATTTGAATGTAAAGAATTTTTATATTGGAGAAAAATAAAAACAATATAACTAATGCAAAGCATTTTATTATATAATCAGTAAAAAAGAAAATATCAGCAACAAGTTCACTGATTTGGCATAAAAAATCAAAAAAAAAAAAAATTGCATGCGAAACCAGTTCACTGGTTTCCGCATCGGAAACCAGACTCACTGGTTTCCCCAGCCGGAAACCAGTTTGGTTTTCGGCCGGGGAAACCAGTGAAGAAGGCATAATATTTGGAAAAAAAAAAATCAAAAAGGAAAAATGATATACCTCGTAACTATTCTAGTTTTGGTGAAGCTTTTGTGGTTGTGGATTGTAGGAGGAGATGTGTTGGTAGTTCTCTGTTGAATGTTAAAGGAGGAGGTGAAGTGGGAAAAGAAGCAGTGAAGGGAGAAGAAGGCTTGAGCGTGTCTGCGTATGTTGATTGAAAGATGGAAAATGACTTCCGCCAAAAAAAAAGGGGAAGTCATTTTCCGAATTTTAGCCCTCATTTTCCATTGGCTAGCTAGCATTTTCCTTTGACCATTTCATTTTCAGTCTTCCCAAACACAAAAAATCCAGAAAATGATTTACAGAAGTCATTTTTCAGGTTTTCAAATAGACCCTTAATGAATAATCATATTTAAAGGATAAATTAGGCCCTTAATGAATAATTATATTTAAAGGATAAATTAGGAAATATGAAGGAAAAATTAAAATATCAATCTGAGCCATTGGCGGAAGATCTTCAAATAAAATCCCAATGACCAGATTAACCTCACCGCAACAGCAAAAATCCCGGAATACAGCACCACTTTGGTCATTTTACCTCTTAAAATAATCTGAACATCGGCGTCGGGGTTTAACCGGGGATGTTCAGCACTTCTTCGTATTTGCTCCTTCCTACAAGATGTACATAGTAAAACCCTAACAAAGATTCGACCCGATTCTGCTAATTCAACTGAGAAGTAGAAGGAAAATGGGTCGACCCGAACCTTGTGTACTCTTCGCCCAGACATTCATTCATCCCCTACTGGATGAATACGTTGACGAGGTTTTTCCCTACTCTCTTTTGATTTGTTTGTTGTATTTCTAAGTTTGGGTTTCATTGGGACTCGACGTTACTTAGTTTTCTACATCTTTTGTATAATTTTCAGAATGTTATTTAAATTAATGCTGGAAGTATTCGGGAATTGATTATGAAATGTTAAAATTATATTTTCTGAATTTCGTTTTACTATTATGTTAATTCAAACTGGCATTGTGGTATTCACAATGCTCTTTTTATATATATATATATATATATATATATATATATATATATATATATATATATTTTTTTTTTTTTTTGGTTTTTTGGTTGTTGTTGTTGTTTCTTGATTTAAAAAAAAAAAATTGTTCTAGAAATTCATTTAATTCAGTTTGGGTTAACGGGTGCATTCTTTATTGGGGCTAGGGATTTTGTGCATGTCATATATTGTATGGGTGCATTAGATGAGCTCTGGGAGGTTGCTGATTACACTATATGCGTATTGGTTTTTATATAATTCACAATGTGTTGTATCTTGAATGTATCAGAAGATCGCTTCAAACTGAAATAAGAAAAAATGTTCATGTTTGTTTTAGTATAAATATATAATATATGCATATATGTTGCAACTGCTAAAGTATTCTAGTTGCTATTTAATTTTTAAGGATATTCCATTTAATTATCTAGCTAATTTTGGTCTTTGGTCCAGGTGTTATTTTCAGAGCCTGTTGTCATTTCTGCCTGTGAGTTTCTTGAACAGAATGCATCATCTGCATGTTCAGCAGTGCAACTTGTTGGGTATGTTAACTTGTTATGTCCATATCATATGAAGGGATGGCCTGTTACTTGAAACTATAAGTTTTATCTCATCCACTCTTCTGAGTATTGGTTTACCAAATTGATAAAAACACTTGTTATTGTTAAAACCTTGATGAAAAGCAATTATGAAGATATAGTCAGATTTATTGGATACTAGACTAGATTATGCTGTATGGCAATAATATCTATAGGATTGGGTTGCTTTCGTCAGTTTTTGTGATTTATTTGTTTATTTTAGTATAGTCCTTCTGAATCAATTAGAGAGAATCTAACCTTTGTTTGTCTTAAAGATATAAAAGTATTATTGATTTACTTTTCCTATATGTTGCCTGTCAAGGGGAAATGGATATGGATTATATATGATATTTTGCACAAAAATATTTTAGAAGATTTGGAGTATTTAGCTTCACTATTCTAATATCCTAAACGCATTTTCAAAAAATTATGAATTATTAGATGTTAGAAATATTAATTTTGACATAAAGGGAAGCATTTTTCCATGAAGAGATATTAGTGCTTATGCTTGTTGCAAAGTTCAGAGAATACAGTGTCCACAAGTCTTTTGAGAATGCGTTGTATACACTATTTTGATAACGCTTTGTATGAATTCTTCTAATCAGGGCAACTTCACCTCCTTCATTTGCCATGGAGGTTTTTGTTCAGTGTGAAGGGGAGACAAGGTTTAGACGATTATGCCAGCCTTTTTTGTACTCGCATTCTTCATCAAATGCTCTTGAAGTTGAGGTATTAAACAAAGATTTGCTTTTTTCCTTCCTGATTATTAGTATTATTGATCTCATGAATTTTTTATTTTGCTTGATTTTCCTTTCTTCTCAATATTAGTAATTTTACCTTTGAATTATATATTTCATTCCTTGTACTGGAACTTAACTGTGTTCTTCATTTAATAATTTCAATTTTAATGTCGTGCTCTTGATAGTTGGATCTTTTATATGGCTCTTTGTTTTTCAGACTGCTAGTTACAAAGATTATATTTGTTTCACTATCAGCTGGGTATCGTATTTTCAGAATTTAAGGTCATCTTATGTTACAGAATATGTATTCCATTCTCCATTTCTCGTTTTAAAAAATTGTCCAAGATTTGATTTTCTATTAGACAACTATGAATTTACCTTCAAATCTGATTGCTTTTTTATTATAAAAATACAAATGCAAGTAGCTGGTGCTAATGGCATTGGCCTGTAGCACTCAGTCTGAAGTTTTTTGGGATAATCCAAAATTTCTAGGTGGCCTAAAAATTAAATTTAAACAAAGTTAGGATTTTTTTGGGTTTTAATGTCAAAAGTGAAGTTTGGCTTTTATATATATAGTAATAGTAATATAGTAATAGTATAGTAATAGTAATAATAATAAAATGAGACCACCTGTTCCCGTGAGACCCTTCGCAATTGCACACAAGCTACTACACGAATGCACACAGACTAGATTGTGTGCAATTCGCCTAGCAATTTACCCCGTGTGCATTTGTGTAGTAGCTTCTGTGCATTTTCGAAGGGTCTCACGGGAACAGGTGGATGCACTTGAAAATTTTATATATATATATATATATATATATATACATATTAAAAAATTTGTTCTGTTTTTTATTTTATTTTATTTTATTTTATTTTTTATACAGTTCATATATTGATATATATATTTTGTACAGGTGAATTATTTTTGGTCTGCTTTGCAATCCGTATTATTCTTTATTTATTTATTTATTTATTTTTTTGGTTGTGACTTGTCCTAAAATTATTTTGAATATTGAAAACTTTGGTCAACCTTACTGTCACTAACTCTTTATGAAATTTGAATTGAAAAATTTTATGCTATATAGATTTCTGGTTGGATTTCAAATTGAATTTTATGTTATATAACTTTTGGGTTGAATTTCATATTGTTTGAGTAATGCACATTTGACCCATTTTGGCAGATGGTCTACAGTTGGCCATAGTGATCACCATCTATTTTGATCTGTTGTAAGTAGTGATAGTGGTAGACAAACAATGATGTTGGATGGCGTGATTTTTGTAGTAAGTAGATGGATACTTATAGTAGGCTGGTACGAATAGTAATGGTAGCCTGGGGGAGGGCGGGGGTGCATGGTGGTGGCAGCTGGTAGGTCAGCGATGGTTACTGAAGAAAATTTAGAAAACATCTTTTTAGTGTTTTCCAGATTCTTTTGTGAATTTGGAAAGCATTGTTTTCTAATATGTATATAGAACACAGTTTTTTTTTTTTTTTTGGTTTGTTATTATTATTATTATTATTATTTTCTGATCTTTTAGAAATTGAATAATTTTCCAATTACTGAAATGGTTCCTACGTTTCCTTAATATGCCTCTTTTCTTAAAGTTAATAGAGCTCTTCTTATCCTGTGAAATTTTACTTGTGAACTAAACTGCACTTAGATCCAATTTGCTTTAAATAGCTTAATAAGTTATTTTATGACAAGTGCTTTTCCATATTCCTTTAAAATAAGCTCAAAACAGCTTTAAATGTATTAGGGTTTAGGGTGTTGCATATCTTTAGATTGGGAAATGTAAGCACTGAATGAGATTGGGAAATCCTTGAGGGTGTTGCATATCTTTAAGGATTTCTCAATCTCATTCAGTCCTAAATAAGAATTTTATGGACTTGAAGTGAAATGTAAGTACTGAATGAGAATATGAGATTGGGAAATCCTCGAGGGTGTTGCATATCTTTAGAATTGTAATTTATGATGACCCAAACAAGGTCTTTCAATGATATTGAAGTAGTGTTGATTTTTAAATTAAGTGCATAAATTTTTTAACTGGTTGTATGGTTGCTTATTTTTATATTTTGACATTTAGTTTTTTTTTTTCCTAGTTATATAGATTCTGTAATGAGTTGTAAGATTGCTTAATATTGGTTTTGAAATTTCTGAAAGTGTTATCTGTCATTTATAGGCAGTAGTCACCAATCATTTGGTTGTTAGGGGCAGCTATCGCAGCCTGAGCTTGGTCATATATGGAAATACTGCAGAAGATCTTGGCCAATTTAATATAGAAGTTGAGCTGGACAACTCTTTAGCAAATACTGTTAGTGCTGTTGAAGGAAATCTTGATGACCTTCCACCTGCATTACGTCCAACTAATGTCACTATGCTGGAGAATTTGTCTCCTTTGAAATCATTATCTTTTAAAGTCCCCCGGCTTGATATTCCTATAGAGATCAAACAGTTCTTACAACTTGCACTTAAAATTTTGGACTGTCAAAATCTTGGACATGCAACTGATAGACTTCTTAGTTCCATATTATCAGTTGCCTCAGTCTACACAACTTCTTGCCTGCATTCTACAGTTACCATCAATAAGCAACTCAGACTAGATAAGAGTGATGGCGATGTTCATAATGTCCTTATTGAAGCCGGAAAAGAGCTCTCTGAGATATATAAGGACCTTAATTCTCAATCTGGGAATGAGTTATCAGAATTTTCTACTGAGGGCGTGTGTACAGTGTTGGGGGCAGATATTGCTAGTACTGAACAGCTTGTTGATGCACTCAGTCATTACTTCAAAGATGGTCAAGGTATTTGCAATGACAGCAATTCTGGGCTTTCAAAGGTGACTGAGATTTGTTTCATTCTCTGGCATATTCTTATTTGAACTGAGAGAAAAGTGATGAATTTTCTTGTTTAATTATATTTTTCCACTTTTAGTTAACATGAGTATTATAATTATTTATTTTATTTTATTTTATTTTTGGTTTCTCTATTTCAGAAGGAGAATACTATTCTTTGGTTAGCTCTGGCTGTTATCTTGTGTTCTACCAGAGAAAGCTGCTTTCACTTTGTTAACTATGGTGGAATGCAGCAACTTGGATATGCTTTTAGACACTACATGCAGAATTCAACTGCTCTGAAGTTAATGCTTCTTGGAGTTATTGAGCAGGCTACTCAACATTCAGTTGGCTGTGAAGGTTTCCTCGGATGGTGGCCTCGTGAAGATGAGAATATCCCTTCTGGTATTAGTGATGGCTATAATCAACTATTGAAGTTATTGTTGAAGAATCAGCGGCATGATGTTGCTCTGCTCTCAACATATATACTTCATCGAATGCGCTTCTATGAAGTGGCTTCCAGATATGAGGTTCATGATCTGTTTTTTTTGTTTTTTTTGTTTGTTTTTTGTTTTGTTTTGTTTTTGTTTTTGTTTTTTTTTTTTTTTTTTTTTTTTTTGTTTTTAATTGAAAAAGTCTAAATCATGTCTGAGTCTGAATTTAAAGTGCAATTATAATTCTCACTGTCTGGTTATTTCTCCCTCTTTCAAAAACAGCATGCTGTATTATCCATACTGGAAGGTCAGGTTAAGAGTGACATTTTGGACATGCTTGCCAATGCTAAAGTCCAGCTAAAAAATCTCTTGGTTAGAAGTTTCTCTTAACATTTGAGACTTCAGTAGTTGCATCCCTTTTCGTTTTTGTTAACAGAAGTATTATTGCAGAAATTATTAAATTCCTGTTGCCCTATTGAAGATCCCTCTCCGGTTGCTTCTGCGTGTAGATCTTTGCTTCTTGGTGATGCTGGACAGCTGTCATATAAATCTACAAGTGGCTTGGTTTCACTGTCCAATTGTTGCTACCCTAACAAGGATGTCGATACACATTTGCTTTCACTTCTAAAAGTATGTTGTTGGATCAACCTAATTAAAGTAGTTAGATATTGCCCTTCTCTGTTTCATTTGTCTTAATCTCTAGGTTTCTGGTGTTGCATTTCACCTTCCATTTTTTTTTTTTTTTTTTAAATTATGACTCTCCCAATGGTAGTAAAAGTGGCTATAAAATGGTTTAATGTTAAAGGGGTTATGGTTCAAGTTATGAGATAACCCATGTTAATGTGACATTATTATCATGTAAGATTTTGGGGTTAAGTCAAGATATTATGATTATCTTCTCCACCTTAAGTATTAAGATACCCTTGGTAATGTGGTATGATTTTCCATGTTCTGTGAACCAAAAGTCCTCTGAGAGACATATAATACATTTTGGCAAGCCATACGTTATAAGGATGATGGTATTTACATAGCAACTTGTTTGCATTTCACATTTTCTTATTAAATTTTGGCAATGGTATTTATCTTCACTTCTAGGGAAATTGCAATTTGTGACAAGTTGGTATTACTAATTTGTTTTCTCACCTTCATGTAATCATGTTAACAATCAGTGTTGTCATTCTGCATTCCTTAATTTTATTCTCTTCCATTTTTTCTGTGAGCAGGAGAGGGGTTTCCTTCCTTTGTCTGCTGCTTTGTTGTCATCTTCCGCTCTACAAACTGATAAAGGTGGCATGCTGGATATTTTCGTGGATATTGTGTCATATTTAGAGGCCATAATTCTTTCACTTATCTCTTGCCGTTCAGGTTTTTTTTTTTTTTTTTCCTTTGTCTTTTATTCTTTTAGATTCTCCTTCCAATGCACACACACACTCTCTCTTCCCAATGCAATGCACTTCATTACTTCTGTTTTAAAAAATGTAATGTATGTTTAATTGTTTTTGTGTGTGTGTGTGTGTTTCCAGGACTAGTTTTCCTTGCTAGCAATCCTGAACTGTCTACCACGATAATTCATGCCTTAAGGGGTACTTATAACCGGAAGAAGGAAGAGTCAGTTTGTCTTCGCTATGCCTCTGCCTTGATTTCCAAGGGTTTCTTTTGTCACCCGCATGAAGTTGCAATGATAGTGGAGATGCATTTGAAGGCGGTCAGACATACATCTTTATGATCATTTGATTTATTTATTAATTCACTTCTTTCTTCATAGTTTCAGTCTACAACTTTCCTCCTCTGGAAGAAAAAATCTTATTTCCTTGTTTTAACTCTTGTACACCATATTTTCTCCTTTTGTCAGTTATTTTTCCTTCTGAATTAATTCTATTTTTGCTTGAATGCTACGCAGATTAATGCTGTTGATCTTTTAGTAACATCGAATTTGAACTCAACATCAAATCTCAACTCTGAGGATTTCTTATGGATATTATGGAAGCTTTGTGGTCTTTCCCGGTAAGAATAATGTAAATTATAACTTTTTAGCGTCAAACTTGCATATGCTGTAGATTTAGAAACCCTAGATGGAGAAACTTTGAGTAAATCATCTCAAGCGGGCTGTATATTTATAGTATTCCTAGTACAAGGGCACACGGCTCCTGTTTCCTACTGCCATATACACAATAATTCCCTAGTATTAGAGATTTCTAAACTAATAGGAAAGTAAAGTAATCAATTACATTTCTAATGCTTCTAAGATTCCTAACTTGAGTACAAGCGAAAGTAAAGTAATCAAGTAAATTTCTAATGCTTCTAAGATTCCTAACTTGAGTATAAGCAACCGTTCTAAGTTCTAACACACATGTATGTATCTGATTATTTGACAAATTCTTTTGATTTGCTTTACAGCTCTGATGGTGGACGTGAAGCTTTGTTAGCTTTGGTGCATTTTCCTGAGGTAAGTTGACCTCTTGTTTATTTTGGTTGGAGTTGGGCAATGAGGCTTCTCTTATCATACTGCTATGAGGAATCAAACATAGACTTTCATGGCTATCCATTGGGCCTGCTCTTTAATAAGAAATAATGATAATTTCATATTTCCCATTTCTATCTCAATTTAGTCAGATTCATACTCCCTCTGCTTTATTCCTCATTTCCTATTGACAATTGTTGAAAAAACGTTAGTCTTATTGATTATATTATGCTTCTGCAGGCAGTTTCAGTTTTAATGGCAACACTACACTCTGCAAAGGAATTGGATCCAAGCTCCGTAAATAGTGGTAGATCTATATTATTTTGCTCCTAGTTGCATATTTGATATGCATTTTCAAGTAGTGTTTCTGAAAATATTTGTTTTTGAGTTTCTGTTTTGATTTCCATATAATACTTATGCTGCCATAATTCTCAATTTCCAGTTGCTTCACCATTAAACCATGCAATCTTTCATTCTGCTGCGGAAATTTTTGAAATCATTGTTTCCGATTCAACTGCATCTTCTTTGGCATCTTGGATTGATCATGTGAAGGAACTGCATAAACTATTACTGTCTTCCTCCCCTGGTTCAAACAAAAAGGACGCTCCAGCACGACTCTTGGACTGGATTGATGCTGGCGTAGTTTACCATAGAAGTGGAGCTATTGGTCTTCTACGGTATGCTGCTGTGTTGGCTTCTGGAGGGGATGCACATATGGCCTCAACAAGTGTTTTAGCATCTGATGTGATGGATATTGATAATTTTATTGGCGATTCTTCAAGTACTTCTGATGGTAATCTGATTGACAATATTCTTGGAAAACGCATCACTGAAAAAGATTTTCCAGGTGTCATTCTTCGCGACTCATCTGTTGTTCAATTGACAACTGCAATCCGACTTTTGGCATTCATTTCTGATAACATGGTATGACTTATGAGAACTTTTATTTTTTAATTCATACAACATATGATACTTGAGAAAACTTAATAGTAGCTGTGATTTCATTGATGAAGACTGTTGCTGCTGCACTTTATGATGAGGGTGCTGTGATGGTTGTTCATGCTATTTTGATAAACTGTAGGCTCTTGCTTGAGAGATCATCTAATGTCTATGGTAAGTATTTTTGTTACCAGCTGTAGGTGGTGTTGTGCTGACTTTATCTTGAATATATTGTACTATTTCTTTTCATTTGAGCTTGTTCCTGGAGATTGTTTCACTTTGGTTTCCGGTTGCTGACTGACTGGAAACTCTTTCCTAGTAATTTTCATAGTCATTTTTTTTCCATGAAATTTAAATTCCATTCCTCAATTATTTTCCACGAACCAAATGGAACGTTGAAGTCAAAAATTTCAAGTCAGAGACCAAAAGTGAAAAAACACAATAGTTGAGGGACCAAGACTAGAATTAACCACTTTTATTGAGTTTTGACAGCATTTAGGATCACAATTATCCTTAATCTGTCTTGTATTGGGAAATTCAAAATTGGATTAATTAGGTTGGATAAAAGTAGGAATTTGGAAATATTAACAACTTGTATAAGAGCATAAATTGAGAGTTTCCTAGAAGTGCTCTCTCTTTGGTTATTATTCAATAGTGTTAAATTTGTTTAGTTGTGTGTGGATTGATGGTTTGATGTTAAGATCTTCTGTACATTTGGTGGTCTCCCCTCGGTACCTCATTAATGATAAAAAAATATGGGGCATCACAAGGCAGTACTATAGGTATTGTGACCCCAGACATTTTTCTTGTCATACATGGTCATTTAAAAGTGAAAATTGAATTTTATACTGCAAATTGCTTAATTGCCATCTATTTCCACCAAAAACTCTTCATTTATGTTTTTGCCTGTAAGGATGCACTTCATGTAGCTTCAAATATACCTAAAGCTAAAATCACTCTCTAAGGAGCGTAGTTCATGAGCTATATTCTGAGCAGTGATGTTATGCTGATACCCTGGTTCCCTTAAATATTCATAATGAGCTGTTGAAGAGAATACAACTTCAATGTGCCATACGATTTGTTGTTCATAACTTGACCTCCCAATGATATCTAATTGTAGCATACATGTTTTACTTTACTTAACATTTAAAACATTTTCTTTAATTGAACCTATCTATTTGAGCTTCTGGAATCCTGATTCCTGTTGTTTCTAAAATATCCCGATTTCATGCCTTGTCATTTTCATTTAAAAATTTTCTTATTGGCCATGCTGGTCTTGAAATTTGGTTACGTTCTTTTATGCATTTATACCCTCTTGGAGTGCATTTGCTTATGCCGTAGTATGATTTCTTTTTTTTACCAGATTACCTTGTTGATGAGAGTACGGAATGCAATTCAACTTCGGACATATTGCTTGAGCGTAATCGTGAACAGAGCCTAATTGATCTACTCATTCCTTCTTTGGTGCTGCTGATTAATCTTTTGCAGAAGTTACAGGTTTGCAGAGACCATTCTGCTGTCTATTACATTTCGGACATCATTTTTATAACTGCCTATTCCCATGGTTTTGAAACTGACTGCCATGGTTTTTGTTGAATTTGGAAGATGGAATGGCCTGGCGGGTGGAAAATAACAACCACCCGCCAGTTAGGCGGAAGCAATGATGAAGAATCAAGGAATAGAAAATGTATGATTATGTATTATTTGTCTATGTTTCTAACAAAGAAACATAACATATATATATATATATATATATATATATATATATATATATATATATATATATATATATATATATACACAAACACATAACTGTAAGTAACTACCTATAACTGACACCTATTCATAAACAGACACAACTCTATAGATAAACCTAACTCTTTATTTTTCAACACTCCCCCTCAAGCTGGAACATCTGGAAGTTCCAAGCTTGGATTAAAACATACTCTACCTTACTTTAAATTAAAAATGAAGATTAAAAGCAGCTAGAGAATAACAGTGCTAGATGGCTTCGGAGGGACAATGCTATACACAACCCTTGGGAATGAAGGCACGAAGGGCGAAGCTTGTCACAAACAACCTTGGGAATGAAGGCACCAAGGGTGAAGTCGTGAAGATTAACACAAAACACCCTCACAGCAACATAAGCACTCTAGGATTTGTCAATCAACAATCTTCATCATGAACGGCAGAGCAAACAAATCATGAGCAGTAAAGGGATGTCGTAGAGCCCATAGTAATGACAAATATACCCAAGAATGAAGTATGAATACTGAGAATACCACATGATTGTTGTTTATACCCCTTATATGATAAGTGAATAACAAAAGAGGCTTCCGGAAATAAAAAAAGGTGCTAAACTTTAAAACCCTACGGAATAAATATGGTATACCAAAAATAAAGAAACAAATAGGGTTATACCAAAAGCACCCCGGAAAGAAGTTGGCAACAAACCCAAAAAGCCTTAAAACTTCACCAAAATCTCCAAAGAAGGGCAAAACAACAATCTGTAAAATCTTCATCGGAAAATTACATCACAGGCACAGAAGGAATGGAGGAGAGCCGACGAGCAGAACTGGAGAGTTTTGCCGGAAAAATCCGCCGGAGATGGCCTCACGTGCCGACGCGTGCTATCGGAGTCCGTCAATGCCAGCGGCGCGTGGAGGCTCGTGCCGACGCGTGCTATCGGAGAATAACAACCACCCGCCAGTTAGGCGGAAGCAATGATGAAGAATCAAGGAATAGAAAATGTATTATCTGTCTGTGTTTTCATGCGCCAGTTATGTATTATCTGTCTTGTCTTTCTAACAAAGAAACATAGTACATATATATATACAAACACATAACGGTAAGTAAGTACCCATAACTGACACCTATTCATTAACAGACATCCATTCATAAACAGACACAACTCTATAGATAAACCTAATTCTTTATTTTTCAATAGTTTTTATAGTTCTTTTACCTTGAAATAATTTTGGCTTTGGTTTACTATTAGGGGCTGTTTGGTACTTTCTCATCAATTAAATTCCCAGGAAAATGTTTCCAAAGAATATGTTTAATGGGAATAACTTTACGGGGAAAATTAATTAACATGTTTTGTGTTACCTTTATAGTATTATCAGGGATGCTATGCACAAGTGTAAAAAGCTTCATAGCACTCAAAAGATGGAAGAAGATGATTAAACTCTGCCTTTGTTTGAGAGTTATTTCTGTGTTCAGCCTGCTAGCTGTTTTTCTTTTGTTGGGATCCTTTATTAGCAAATTCCTTTTTGCATCAAGTTTCTAAGCTGGACCTCTTTTATTACTCTACTTATAGGAAGCAAAGGAGCAGCACAGAAATACAAAACTAATAAATTCCCTTGTACAGTTGCATCGAGAAGTGAGGTAATGGAGGCATCTTAGAACTTCCTCCCAGGATCAGTAGTCTCTTCCCTTCTCTTTATTTATTTATTCTGTTTGTTCTGGTGAGAGAAAATTTGTAAATTGTTGAATTCATTATTTGCAGCCCAAAGTTAGCTGCCTGTGCAGCAGATCTATCTTGCCCTTGTCCCAAATTGGCTCTTGGTCTTGGAGCTGTTTGCCATCTTCTTGCATCAGCATTGGCCTGTTGGTCTGTTTATGGGTGGACTCCTGGCCTTTTCCATTTCCTCCTCGACAGTCTTAATGCAACTTCAGTTGTAGCACTTGGTCCAAAGGAAACCTGCAGCCTTTTGTGTCTTCTGGTATGTGAATTTCATGTGTCATTTTGTTCTTCTGGAATCAGAGTGTGTTGGAAGTTATCTAATTTTGGCATGGTGTATGTATGGGATCTTACAATTCTTACTGAACCATATGCTTGTTTGAAGAATGATCTGTTTCCAGATGAATGTGTCTGGCTTTGGAAAGATGGAACACCCATGTTGGCTACACTTAGGGCATTGGCTGTAAGGACACTGTTAGGACCTCAGAAGGAAGGAGAAGTTAATTGGTACCTACAGCCTGGACACAGTGAGAAACTACTTGCCCAGTTGTCACCACAACTTGGCAAAATCGCTCAGATTATTCTGCATTGTTGTGTTAGTGTATGTGGCTCATGGTCAACATGTTTTATTTCACTTTATTTTTTTTATTATCTCCAGACATTATACCAATTGAAAATTTGGGTTGAGAACTGCCCTTTTTGGATTTTATCTAATTGGTTTTTGTTAATATACTCCCATTTTTCTATCACTCTCTAAGGAAACTTATTTGCCATGTCATGATGGTCTTGATGGCTTAATGGATTGAAATGTGATGCTATTGGTATCTCTTGTTAAACAAATAGACACTTTATTTTTAATTTTTTAAGAAGACTGAGTTGCAGTTTAATAGTAATGCAAATGACAACTAGTTTTAAAAGTCATTCCACATTAAATAGTATAAAAATATCAGGTTGGTTACATGGCTAGACAGTCCTTGAATTCTTAGAATCCAGACCTTGTAGTCTTTTGATTCACCAATTCTTTACATTTATCTCAAATGGTAGTTATATATAATGGCAATTCTCTTCTGAGCATTGATAGTGACACAACTCTAAATCCTTCAGTTGGTCTGATGGTTTAACACTTGTTACCAGACATTGATCGTGGTGCAAGACATGCTGCGAATCTTCATTACTCGTATCGCATACTTAAGCACTGATAATGCTTCAGTACTTGTACGGCCTATTATATTGAAGATCCATGATCATCTTTCTGACCACTCAATATTGTCAGAAGTTGATATCTACAAGGTATTTTTTTCCCTTACAGTGAATCTCTTTTTCTCCAGATGAGTTTATTATTATTATTATTATTATTATTATTATTATTATTATTATTATTATTATTTTTATAATACTTGTTCAATGCCTATACATTGTATTTGATTCTCTTTATTTCACTGTTTTGGTTTTTCCAGGTTCACCACCTGCTTGTTTTTCTCTCTCTTCTATTAGAGCATCCACAAGCTAAGGTGCTCCTTGTGCTTAAATTTTGTTATTGTACATATTTCACCAACTTCATCTATGAAATAAATGGCAAAACATATTAATTTCTTGCTTTCTTGTTTTGTATTCATCAGAAAATTATGTTAAAGGATGGTGCTGTTCATATGCTAAGTGAAGTGCTTCAGAAGTGTTTAGCTGTTGCCAATTTAGATCCCAAAGTGTTCCTAGAGAGCAGAAATGTTAGTGGCAAAGTGACTTCAGTAGTCAGTTGGTGCATCCCAGTTTTCAAGTCCATCTCACTAATTTGTGATAGTAGAACACATGGACAAAGCATTTCAGTTCCTGATAGGTTAGCAACTCTTCCATAGATTATAAGCAATTTGCTTTCTCAGCCTATGATTTTGATTTTGTAAATTGTTTGCTTCCAGACACATCTCTGAAACTTTTACAGCTAAGGAATGTATCTTAGTCCTTACATATCTTCTCACATTTTGTAAGGTACGTTTTTCTTCATATGCATAAATTTGATGGTGCATCTTTGGCCTATGACTTATCGGAACTTATCCACTCCAAAAAGTACAAGTAGGCTGAACTCTCAAAAGAGAAACTCTTTTAAAGCTAGATAGGAGACCCATAAGTTCCAAAGTTGAGGCTTTTCAAAGTAGCCTCTTTTAAAATAATTTCCAGCTGGGCCTAACAAACACATAATAAGGGATTGAAACTGCATTATCAATCGAAGTACTGCTTCTTGTAAGCATCTCTACCTGGTTCAGTGTTTTTACAGGTCCAATATTAAGTCTCTTTTTGTTATTCGTTGACATTTTGTACACCTGCTATTTTTATCTTCTTTTTTTTTTTTCAAAAAAACTAATTAATACTCTTTTGAAGCATTAATATTTTTCTGTTTGGTGCTATTCTTTTCCTTGCATGTTATGTCTGTGTGTGATTTTAAAAATCCTGTATTTAGGTTCATTTATAATTGTTTACCAATGTGTGATGGGCGTCTTAATTCTGTTTAAATTGAGGCTATTTCTGTTTCATCATTCGATCTTGCTATTTCTCTTTTTATTTTATTATTTTCCTCTTTTTAGCCCTCTTAATTTTGTGTCTAAGATCTGAGGTTTCAAATTTTTTGGTTTTAACTGAGCATGCTAGTATTCATCCTTATTTCAAATTATTTGGTTTTAACTGGAGCATGTGATTATGCATCCTTTTGCATTTATCTAAATGGAGAATATTTTTTTTCTTTTTACCACTGTGTTTAGGTACTGCCAGTTGGAAAAGAATTGCTCGCCTGCCTCTCAGCTTTTAAAGAATTGTGTTGTTCTGCAAGAGGAAAAAGTTCTTTGCTTTCCATTTGTCAGCATATTCTGTTAAGTAATGAGGATCGTGAATCTGAGAGTCGGTTTGCAAATGTTCATGACATCATCAACACATTTGATTGGAAGGATTATCCTCCTTTGGAATATTGCTGGCGTTTGGTGTTGAGCTCAGTTGCTTCAAAGAATGTTCCTCTCGCATATACTGTTGAGGCTATTGGAGCACTATCATTGGGTTCTTTGTACTTCTGCATGGATGCCGACAGGTCTGTCATCGTTTGGGGATTTTATGTAACTGACTTCTTTAGGTTCTTAATATGAATATATATATTTGCATTATGACTTAATTCTTCTTTTGGTCTCATTTAATCTGGGAATTAAATTTTGTATAATTTGATTTTAACCCTAGATAGTTATTGCTTCTTCAGTGTGAACCTGGAGAGGGTTGAGGCATTGCAGTACCTTGTTGGTTTTAAGAATGGGAGTAGCCCACCGGTACTTTGTGAGGAGAGCATGAAATCTTTTGAGAACTATACCAGTTTGTTTGGATCAATGGGAAATGATGATATGTATTCTGTGGGTTTCGACAAGGCTTATCTGGACCGCGTACGCATCGGTTTTCTCCTTGTATCTTTATTTTATCTCTTTTCCCTTAGTTCTTTGTGAACATGTTTGATGGTTTTTATGGGTCTGCAGGTCAAGGAGTTAGCAAGGTCACTAATGCTTTTGTTGCATGAACCTACTGGCACCGTGAAGGCAAATGAAATTGCCAGCATCCTTTCTGCTTCACCTATTGATCCTACAGTTTGTTCTAAGATTCATAAACTTGTAGATGGAAGTGTCGGAAGAATAGAGGACAATAGCTTAGATGAACATGGAGACAATTTTCTGTGGGAGTGTCCTGAAAATTTGCGTGATAGGTTGACGCAAACTGGGCTTGCCAGTAAAAGGAAAATCTCCTCAATGGAGGGGTCAAATAGGCGTGCGAGGGGAGATGCTTCCTCAGCCGAGACTGCTGCACCAGGTGCATTCTCAAGGGGGTCTGTACCCCCTGTTGTTGTTTCTGGCCCTACTCGAAGAGATACTTTCAGACAACGAAAGCCCAACACTAGCAGACCTCCCTCCATGCATGTTGATGACTATGTTGCAAGAGAAAGAAACGCTGATGGGTCCAACAATTCTAATGTCATTGCTGTGCCAAGGATTGGATCTTCTAGTGGGAGACCACCATCTATTCATGTAGATGAATTCATGGCCCGACAAAGGGAGCGTCAGAATAGTGTGGGGTTGCCAGTTACTGATGTTGCTGCTGCACAAGAGAAACTGGCTCCTGTTGAGAATAAAGCAGATGTAGAGAAATCAACTATGTCTCGCCAGTTGAAACCTGATCTTGATGATGACCTTCAGGGAATAGAAATTGTTTTTGACGCTGAGGAGGCTGAACCTGATGATAAACTGCCTTTCCCTCAGCCAGATGACCATCTAAAACAACCTGCATCTGTCATTGTTGACCAAAATTCTCCTCGTTCAATTGTTGAAGAGACTGTGAGTGAGGTGAATGAGACTAGACAGTTTTCTCGTGTGGGTGCTCCCAGAGTATCTAACCCCGTCGATGAAAATACACACAGTGAATTTTCTTCTTCACGGATGTCAGTTTCTCGTCCTGAGATGGCATTGACGCGAGAGCCAAGTGTTTCTTCGGATAGGAAGTTCAGCGACCAGTCTGAGGAACCAAGGAGTTCCACGGTAAAATCCTCTAATGGGTTTGATTCTCTGGGAAAAGCTGTTAGTACTGGTGCATTTCCCAAGGCTTCTGCTTCACCTCTACAGACAACCGTTGACTCTCACTCACCAGCAAATATGTATACGAGAGGACAAACTCCTGCTATTGCTTCTCAAGGATATTATGATCAGAAATCACAACCACCAAGTCAGGCCCCTTTACCTCTAATGCCACCTCTAGCAACAAACTCACCTGTATTTTCAAATCCTGCAGATCACACTGTATGTCCGTCCATCTTCACCATTTGCTATTTCTGCAGCAGATGTTTAGCCTCGACTGCTGCCTGGCTTTCATGTAAATTAAATATTCTTCTGTTCATACTTACAAGAAGCTTAATACTTGACCTTTTTTTTCAGGTTCAACCAGATTATTTGTCTGCACGGAACAGCACTTCTGCTTCTACAACCTCCAGTCCTTTGCCAGATTCCAAGTATGGTCGTACAACACTCTCTTCAGCTGGTGGATCTACCAGACCTTTTCCACCACTTCCACCAACACCACCTCCTTTTGCAGTTAATCCTACTGGCTTTTCCTCATTAAAACCTTCCGCTTCACAGTCTCCGGTCTATAATCAGAATGTTTCTGGTACAACTGAGCTTCAGCAGACCTCAGCAAGCGATGCTCGACTGGCTAATCTTGCAGCTTCTGGGCCCATACTGACCACTTTCTCTCCCCCACCTTTAGCACCTCCCTTACTTTTCAGTAGGCCCAGTTCAATCCCTGTTAATCCCTATGGAAGTAACTCAGCTCCACACCATATAGAAAGCCTACCCAGTAACGTACAAAATCTTCCTGCTTCCTTACCTTCCATTCACTCTTTACCGTCTATTGCTCAATTGCAGCCATTGCAGCCACCACAACTTCCTCGTCCACCATCACAGCATCTCAGACCATTCATACCAGGTTCACTGCAGTCAGACCAGGGAGTTCCATTGTTACAGAGCCGAATGCACATGCAAATGCAACCATTACAGATGTTACATCAACCCCAACTTTCTCCAGGTCATGTATATTATCAGACCCCCCAACCACAGGAGAATATTTCACATTCTCTACAGCAACTGCAGCAGCAGCAGCAGCAACAACAACAACATGATCATCTTCTGCCACAAGGTTCACGTCAACAAGCTGACTCCCAGCAACAAGATGCTGGGATGTCATTACAAGATTTCTTTAGATCCCCAGAAGCTATTCAGGTACTTGTCACTAATCAGTCATGCATCAGCGTGAAAATTCTAGTTCCATGCTGTTGGAATTTTCTTTTTAGATCAGAGACTGATCATTATAGTTGTTATCTATTGCAGTCTCTATTGAGTGACAGAGACAAACTCTGCCAGCTGCTTGAACAACATCCAAAGCTGATGCAGATGCTTCAGGTTTGACCACTGTTTAAGATCTCTCTTTCTCCTTCACACATGCATGCAAGTGCACGTGTGCAGTTTTGCTTAAATGTGTTTAATAAGTTCTTCCCCTTGCTAGAAACTGTTAATGACTTTTGTCTTATTGATTCATAAAATTCATCTTTCATCTGCATACTTCCTTTTTTAAGTATTTGTTGAGAAAGATGTAGAAGAAGTTTGTATTACTTGCTTGTCTCAATGGGGAGACAACAGATAAATATATACAGACTAAGAGACACAATCCTACAGACACAACCCTACATAACTTTAACAGTTATATTTCTACAGACACAACTTTTGTGTTTCAACACTCCCCCTCAAGCTGGAGCATGTATATCATATGCACCAAGCTTGTTACAAATGTATTCAATCCTATGACTTCTTAAAGCTTTAGTAAATATATCAGCTAATTGATTATTTGAACCTATAAAAGATGTAGTAATATCTCCAGAAGTAACTTTGTCTCGAACAAAATGGCAATCAATTTCAATGTGTTTTGTCCTTTCATGAAACACTGGATTTGATGCAATATGCAAAGCTGCTTGGTTATCACAAATGAGCTTCATGGACTTCTTTGTACAAATCTGCAGTTCGGTAAGGAGGTTTTTCAACCACACAAGTTCACATGTTCCAACGGCCATAGATCGATATTCGGCTTCTGCACTTGATCGAGCAACAACATTTTGCTTTTTACTTTTCCAAGAGATTAAGTTGCCACCAAGAAAGATACAATATCCAGATGTTGATTTTCTATCCCATGCACCTGCCCAATCTGCATCTGTGTACCCAATAATTTCAAGGTTCCCATGGTCTTTGTATAACAAACCAGTGCCTGGAGATTTTTTAATATATCGTAAAATCCGAATGGCAGCTTCCCAATGACTTTCACGTGGAGATGCCAAGAACTGACTAACAACACTTACCGCAAAAGAGATATCAGGTCGAGTTACAGTTAGATAAAGTAATCTTCCAACCAATTGTCTATATTTTCCCGGATCTTGGATAAGCTCCCCCTGGTCTGGTAGGAGTTTGATATTTGGATCCATAGGAGTGTCAAGAGGTTTACAATTCATCATACCTGTGTCTTCTAGTATATCCAATGCATACTTTCTTTGTGATATGCAAATTCCTTTCTTGGATTGTGCTACTTCAATTCCCAAAAAGTATTTTAACTTCCCGAGATCTTTTGTTTCAAAATGTTGGAATAGATGTTGTTTCAACAATTGTATTCCTTCAACATCATCTCCTGTAATGACAATATCATCAACATATACAACAAGATAAATGCTCTTACCATGTTGATGTCTATAGAAGACGGAGTAGTCAACTTTGCTTCGATTTAAACCAAAATTTTGCACTACTATGCTGAACTGTCCAAACCAGGCACGAGGAGATTGTTTTAGACCATAGAGAGAACGTTTGAGCTTACAAACCAAGTTACTCTCCCCCTGAGCAACAAACCCAGGAGGTTGTTCCATGTAGACTTCTTCCTCTAAATCTCCATGCAGAAAAGCATTTTTAATATCTAACTGATGCAAGGGCCAATGATGAACGGCAGCCATAGAAAGGAAAATTCTGACCGAAGCAATTTTAGCTACTGGCGAAAAGGTGTCAGTGTAATCAATCCCAAAAACCTGTGTATATCCTTTGGCTACCAGTCGAGCTTTAAGTCTATCAACCCGTCCATTGGGCCCAACTTTCACAGTATAGATCCATCGGCAACCAACAGTTGTTTTACCTTCGGCTAATGGAACTAACTCCCAAGTCCCGGATGAATGAAGAGCAGCCATTTCATCAACCATAGCCTGGCGCCAACCAGGGTGGGAAAGGGCTTCTTTAACAGATTTAGGGACAGAAACAGAAGATAAACATGTGATAAAAGCAGTATATGAAGGTGAGAGACGATCATATGAAATAAAGTTGTATATGGGAAAGGGATTTCGTGATGACCTGTTACCTACACGACTTGCGATAGGAGAGCTTGTTGCCGGAACCGGGTTCGAGGGCATAGATGGCTCGAGAGATGAATCAGTTGGGATTTCATCGATTTGAACTGTCGCGGGTGGTCGAGAGCGGCGATGATAAGTGTAAGGAAAGGGGGTAACATTGTTGTTTTGTAAAGGAGGTTCAGTAAGTGAGGGACTAGGATTTCTAGGTGATAACGGATTTTGAGGTAAATGTACCTCGGTCCCTCCTTGAAAAGTAGGAACAGGAAGAACATCAGGAAAATGAGAGATGGAGGTCGGTAAACTAGATGAAAAGAAAGGTGTTGATTCAAAGAAAGTAACATCAGAAGATACATAAAATCGATGCTTATCAGGGGAATACCATCTAAAACCCTTTTGCAACCTAGAGTACCCAACAAACATGCATTTTAAGGATTTTGGGGAAAATTTATCACGCCCTGGGGTAGTGTCCCGGACAAAACAGGTGCACCCAAAAATTTTTAAAGGAAGAGTATGAAGGGGCTTATCGGGAAATAAAATATTATAAGGTATCTTACCATGTAAAACAGATGAAGGCATACGATTTATTAAATAACAGGAATGAAGGATAGCATCTGCCCAGAATTCTGGAGGGACTTTATAGTGGAGAATCATGGTGCGGGCTGTTTCAACGAGATGCCGATTTTTACGTTCAGATACCCCATTTTGCTGTGGAGTATCGGGACAAGATGACTCATGGAGGATGCCCGCTGAATCAAGAAAGTTAGATAAAGGAGTTGTAAAGTATTCTCCAGCATTATCACTTCGTAAAGTTTTAATAGACACCCCAAACTGATTTTTTATCTCATTAACAAATTTTTGAAGAACATTAAGTACTTCAGAACGGTTTTGCATTAAAAAGACCCATGTACATCGAGAAAAATCATCAGTGAAGGTAACAAAATATTTAAAACCAAGAATTGAATTATAACGAAAAGGTCCCCAAACATCAGTATGAACTAAGGAAAAAGGGAAGGCAGCTTTTTTATTAACACGATTAGGAAACGATGTTCTAGAATGTTTGCCAAGCTGACAGGCTTCACACTCTAGGGTAGATAAGTGAGACAAACTAGGGACAAGCCGCCGTAATTTTTTAAGGCTAGGATGTCCTAGTCGGTCATGGGCAAGGGAAGGAGGAATGGTAGCAGTGCAAACTGTAGAAGGTTTTGGGGTAGATAATCGATAAAGTCCTTCTGATTCATACCCTGAACCAATCATCTTCCCCGAACGACGGTCCTGCATAATGACAGAATCAGAAGAAAAAGTGACCGTACAGTCCAAAGATTTTGTAAGTTGATGAACAGAAATTAAATTGAAAGGACAGTTAGGTATATAAAGAATTGAAGAGAGAGGCAAAGTAGGAAGGAGGAAAGCCTTTCCAATTGCAATAGCCGTACTCTTAGACCCATTACCAAAAACAATAGATGGAAGGGACTTAGACTTGGTGAAATGAGAAAATAAAGATGAGTTACCAGAGATATGCTCAAAGGCACCTGAATCGATAATCCATGGTCCGCTCAGGCTAGATTGTGATACAAGGGCAGTATGAGTTCCATCAGTGTAGGCTGCAGGAGTTAAACTAGAAGCTTTGGGAGTGGCTTTAAATCGAACAAACTCTTCATACTCAGCAGCGGAAATGGTTCGAGAATTTGGTTCCCCAGGTTGAGATTGAGCAACACTGGCTTGCGTACGTACCGGTCTCCCATGAAGTTTCCAACACTGATCTCGTGTGTGCCCAGTTCTATTACAATAATCACATACTTTAGTGTTTCTCTGTCCACCACGATTGTTAGTTCGTCCACGACCTCCTTGTGTGATTAGAGCAGATTGTTCGGTAGTGGATGTGTGAGTACCTGGAATAGAGGTGACCTGCAAGAGTCGTTTGAACAACTCGGTGGTTCCCGGGACAGTGTTGCTTCCAAGAACTTGATTCCGGATGCTTTCAAATTCTGGACCTAATTTGGTTAAGAGAAGTATGACAAAGAATTTCTCTCGTTGGGTAAGTTGCTCTGCGGGTGTACCACCAATAGGCATGAGTGTACCAAACTCAGCAATCAAACTTTGGGCTTTGCTAAGAAAAGTTTCCATATCAATACCATCTTTCTTCAAGTTAACCAAATTGTCAACAACATTATAGAATTGAGAGACATCATTAGTGTACAGAGATCGAGCTTGACTCCACACCCCGACACATGTCTTAAAGGGCCGGAATAAAGGCAACAACTGTGGAGAAAGAGACTGCCAAAGGAGACTACAAAGTTGAGCATCTAACCTTTGCCAAACTGTCTTTTCTTTTTCCGGTATCATATCCACTTCTTTTTGCAAGTGGTCAACAACACCTTGGCCCATAAACCATAATTCTACGGCATCCGACCAAGAGTGGTAATTTTGAGAACCACATAATCTTTCAGAAGTGATTACCGGATTTCCAGACAGATTAGGCACATAAACAGAGCTCGAAGAAGTAGGTAAAGTATTGGCAGGAGAAATAGTACCCGAATTATCAGAATTGTTGTCGGAAGACATCGTGACCAAAAATAAATCTGATTGCACGGAAGGGAAGGAGGAGAGCCGACGATACGATCTGGAGACTGTCGCCGGAAAAGGCCGCCGGAGACGGCCTCGGCGGCCTCACGCGCAGGCGCGTGGTGTCGGAGCGCCGGCGACGTGGTGGCGCGTGGCGGCGCGTGGAGGAGATTCCGGCGACCGGAATTGATGGGTAAAGGTCGCCGGAGGATGGGTAAGGGGGTTGTAGTACTGATTTGATAAAAGAGTTAATTCCAGCAATAGTCCTCCGACTATTGTGATTTTCCAAAATTGGTCCTTGTCTTTTAATTTGGACAAAAAAAACCCTTGACTTTTAAATTTGTTCCGGCATTGGTCCTTTCGTTAACTTTCTGTTTGTTAGGGGTTAGTATTGAGGTTAAAATGGTCATTTCCTTAGGTGTTCATCTACTTTCTTACTCCTTCTCTTCCACAGGCGGCGCAGTTGGCAACCTCCAACATTTCAGTTCAATCTCTTCAATCGTAGAATACATGAAATTGATGAAAATCATTTCAGTTCCCCATTTGTCCATACTTGTCAAAGCATAAAACCTTCCATCAAAAGGTTACCATAAACATTTAAACAAATATAACTCCTTCTCTTCAACACACACTGCCGCCGGCAGAGGATGGTGAAGAACCTGGTCGCCGGATCTGCTGAGTCGTTGTTGAAATGCCGGGAACAGAGGTCGCCGGATCTGCCGCTGCTCTGCTCACTGGATCGTCCTGTCGCCGCCACTCATCGCCGAACATTCATGCCATGGCTGTTGCTGACCGTCGGGAAGATCGCCGGAGCTGCTGTCTCGTCTACTGCTTGCCGATTCGAGAAAGAAGGGAGAGAGGGCGAGTGAATGCTGCTGGTAGAAGTCGCCAACTGCGCCGGAGATGCTGTGGAGTCAGTGCCCAAGACGCCATTAGAGAGGGAGAGGAGTTACTCTTTCTATGTGTGGAAGAAAGTAGATGAACACCTATGGAAATGACCATTTTAGCCCTTACACTAACACCTAACAAACAGAATGTTAACGGAAGGACTAATGTTGGAACAAATCTAATAGTCAAGGGTTTTTTTTGTCCAAATTAAAAGACGAGGACTAATTTTGGAAAATCACAATAGTCAGGGGACTATTGCTGGAATTAACTTTGATAAAATATCTCACCAATATCAAGTAATTTGAAACCCTAGTTTCGAATGAACAGTAACATGTACTGTTCACTTAAAAAAAAAAAAAAATTCAAATTTTGACTTTGGCTCTTGATACCATGTTGAGAAAGATGTAGAAGAAGTTTGTATTACTTGCTTGTCTCAATGGGGAGACAACAGATAAATATATACAGACTAAGAAACACAATCCTACAGACACAACCCTACATAACTTTAACAGTTATATTTCTACAGACACAACTTTTGTGTTTCAACAGTATTCAGTTGCATGCCTGTATTCTTCATTACTTGAATAGCTTATCGAGATGCTCAATTTATGCTTCATGACTCAGGGAAGGACTGGGATTCCTTGTTTGCTTAAATTCATTGATGTGCTGTAATTCTCTGAAATTTTCAGGATAGATTAGGCCAATTGTAGTCGTCATCAAATCAGGTCGTCGTGTGGTTTTATTGCCTTGAGAATGTCAAAGGGCGGGCAGTCTTCAAATTGGAGCGAATTCAGCACTGCCAAATCCCCACTTGGTTTCAACTCTCTGCGGGTTGCTATACCATGTTGTATCAAATATCTATCATATATCAATTGATGTATTAAGGTTTTGATTCAATGTACTGTAAATTCTGTGTAGCATGTACATTACAGTTAACTTTCGGTAGCTACTAGCTAGACATTCTGCACAAAAGCATGTGTTTTCCACACTTTACCTTAGCCTGATTTAGTTTGAGCTTGCTAACTAAAAAAAAAAAAAAAAGATCAGACCAGGTATGGATGTACTCGTTACATAATGTGCTTTATTGAGTTAGACTTATTTTGGGTTAACCGAGTTTCTACCCAACCTTTCTTTGAAAATTTATTATTCTTGGTTTATATTTATTATATTTTGCCATATTATGACCTTGGAATTCTGGATTTTTTTTTTTTTTTTTTTGAGTACACTTTAATCTATCTCTGTTCAGGAATTCTGGATTGTTAGTCTGCCTAAAACTAGTGTAAGTTGGCCAATTCTATCAAGAAGTCCATTAGATTTCTAGAAAATTGTGTGCTCATACACTCACAATAAGAAACTACCACTAAAGTACCTCTGCCCTGGAATTCCTACATCTCTGGCCATTTAGACACCTTAGTTTATAGTGTAGGTTCATTAGTCCCTTTATTTATTTATTTTTCCTTTTATTGTCTATTTGTCTTTCACTTGTGCGCAGTGTTGTAAAAATTAACTTAGACGGCTGCCTAGGTGCCCCAAGCCGAGACTATTTTAGCCCTATGTGGCTTTTAGTTAGCTGGCTAACTAGGCGCCTAACTCCGCCTAGTTGGCGCTCAACTCGACTGAGTGATATTTTTTGCCTGCTTAGTTGCTCATTTTCTATATTCTTATTAGGGTTAGGCATTTCGGTTCGGATTATTCGAACCGAACTTTGGTCTCAAATTGAAGTACCGATCGGTTCGGTTCGAGTATTACCTTAATCGAACTGAAAAACCGATCGATTTTCTTTTTTTTTTTTAAATAATAATAATAGATAATAGATATATAATGAATTAAATGTCCAAGGAGAGGTTTGAACCCTTAACATAACTCTATAATTATTATCATACACATCTTTTTCTTATTTTTAATTATCGTTTTATTAAAATCATTATATAATTACTTTAATTGTTGATTATATTTTAATTAAATTTTTATGAATGGTAAATCATATGTGTGTGTATATATAGGCACGCCCACACACTAATATATGTGACTGGGTACTAGATTAGTATTATAGATATTTTATTTATTTATTGTAAAAACAAAGTATAAATTATATCAAAATTGTTTACATTATTAATAAAAAATATAAATTTTGTTCATCTCTATAGTTTTTAAATACGATGATTAATATTTACTACTTCAAGGAATTTTGAAATATAATTTGAACTATAATTTGTAATTATTTGCATTTATCAATTTTTTTAATGTTGGGCATAAATTTTCATGCACCGCGCGTACAAAATGCTAGTATTATAACTATTATAATAATTAATAATTTCAACTCCTCAAATCCTCAGACCTCAATTCTAAGTCGTAAGTCCCAACATTTGGTGATTTAATAATTCTTATTTTTCAAATATTAACTATGTAGATAGATGATTCTTTATCTTGCCATCAACAAAACACTTCAAGTGGCACTCCAAGTGAGCTAACTGAACAATCGATCAGACAAAAAAACAAACGTTCAAATAGTGGACTTCTTCCAAAAGTAATTGATTAGTTTGTGAAATTATAATAGTCTAACAACTTATAGCCCTAAGTGGAAAAAGTAAAGGCGATATACTCAAAGTACTCGACCGCCTTGATAGGTTATACACCCGGTCATACTTTGACTGTTGACCTACTCTTACTTTATCTCGAGCGAGGACGAACGGTTCGAGCGTCATCTTTGCTTCCCGACCGACATCCTCCCCGACCGCTATTCTGCCCGAACTCTACCCAGCCGCACGGGACCTCAGCCCCGCGTAATCCTACGTGTCGTCACTAGGTATTGCCGGGAGTTTGATGCGCATAAGGACACCTACACGCCACGTTGTCGCCATGCCGGTAGCCCGGGCCGTGTTCCCCGCTTTTTCGTCTATAAATACTCGCATTTATTACGGCAAGGGCGACTTTTGACCGATTCTAGAACAAGCACCTACTCAGATGCTCCCGACCGCCAACCAGTCGGACGCTGTGCTAGGGCAATTGGTTTAGCTACTAGTCCACGTATATTAGTACTATCATTTTGGCGCTGTCTGTGGGGATTCGACACTAGAAGTCACGTACGACGAGATCAGTCCCGAATCATGTATCCATTCATGTATTACCAAGAGGACGCTGAGGTCAGCTCCTCAGACCGTCAGATGAATCGTGGTTCGCGAGTGGACCTCAACTCTTCACTTGGGCGAGCAGCTACCCTCGACCAACTGCATGTCATTCATCAGGACAATAATTTCCCACTCCTTAATCAGCCTCAATTCCAGAATCCGGGATATCCACCCATGCCGCCCAATCCAGCTTACCGATTTTGGCTCGGTACGCCCGCCTACTATCCCCCGGGGGGTTATGTGCCGCAATTCTATCCAGAGATGTACCCTCCTCCGCCCTTCATGCCCGTATCACCGGCCCAATTCCCCGGTCCAGCGGCCAGCAGAGCACAGGTCGAGCCCGAGCTCCCACGCACCCAGCTCACTCGAGGTTGGGGTCCCAGGGGGCCGAGGGTGGTGAACAAGAACGGTCTCAAGAAGAACCTGAGTTGTCCAGGGAGCCAGGGCAGAGAGTGAGCGCTTTTGGAAGGCTCAGGCCACCTATGCGTCAACGACTCTGACCTCAGGAGGACAACCGGCGATCGGTCGATTCCCCTATGCGGACTGCTAGCCGGGAAGATTCCTCTAATGGCGGTGTATCTCGAGCACCGCGGCGTAGAAGGGCCTGGGAAACTGCGCGGGGGGATGTGCAGATTGACGCTCGGGGATTGTTGGATCAGGTCCGACAAGAGTTCAACCGCTAGCAGCAGGAACATGGTTCAGGCCCGGGGGAAACTACTACACCGTTATTGCGGATGCCATTTACAGCCGAAATCATGGCTCAGTCGTACCCCCACGACTTGCGCATCCCGGGCAGCAAGGAATACGATGGGAAGACAAATCCGGATCGGAGGTTCATGTTAATTCTTACTACGGGAACATGTTAATGATGGGGGTGACAGATGCAGTCATGTGCCGCGCTTTTTATTCTACCTTGACTGGTCGAGCTGCCGAGTGGTTCAAGTCATTAGAGCCCGGGTCGATCACTTGTTTCGCTAGCCTGGCAACCAAGTTCGTTTGGAAGTTTGTGACCTCCAAGACCGTCCGGAAACACTTCATGTATTTGGAGAAGGCGAAACAGTTAGAGGGTTAGTCCTTGAGAGATTTCCTAGCTAAATAGAAGAGCGCGATCGGGGAGGTCGAGCCCATGGATGACCTAATAGCAATACATATGCTACACTCCTCCCTTCGGGCAGGACACCTATACCAAGACTTCATCTTGCACCCTCCTCTGACCTACGAAGAGGCTATACGCAGAGTGGCTGATTATGCGAGTGCAGGGGAAGCGAACGCCGCTAAGCGATCATAGGAAGTGGGCCCTAGTCAAAAACCTTCAGGGCGTTCGGGGGACGGCCGCCAGACCAGCATAGTAGGGGTCGGGGTTGCCAAACGGACTTTACCCCACTAAATCGCTCGGTGGTAGAAGCGTTGCGGTACGCCCAGTCGTGCAATTTGATTCAACTCCCCGAGCCCTTCAAGGACGGGAGGGATAAGTCAAAGTATTGCGCTTATCACCGGTGTAGAGGGCATGATACCGAGGAATGCACGTACTTGAAGCAGGTGCTGGATGACCTGCTGCAATCAGAAAAATTGGATCGATGTGTGGGGAAACAGTCCTTTTGGAAGAGAATTTCGAAGAAATCTGACCACGGAGGGAAGGATAAGGACTCTGAACACAACCCACCCCCGGCTTCGAAGTAGGTCATCCACGTCATCTTTGGAGGAATTGAGGATGGTGCACGATCGGCAGAGCGACTCCCGGTGGGTATCGTGGAGTCGCGAGAGAGCGGGAAAATGCAAAAGATAGAGCCTATCACGTTTACGTTGGAAGATCTCCCAGATGATATGGATTAGGGGGTCGAGGCGCTGGTTGTTACCATCGACATCATGGGGGTCAACGTGCGGAGAGTCACGATCGACACCGGGAGTAGCGTCAACGTACTTTACTTAGACGTCTTTCAGAAACTCAAGCTGGACCCCGCCGAGTTGATGCCGATCGCGACCCCATTGTTAGGATTCACTGGAGATACCATCCACCCGGAGGGAAGGATAAGCTTGCCAGTCGAGATGGGGACCCCTCCAAGAATGATTAAGACGCAGATGGAATTTGTGGTCGTTAATCTGCACTGCGTTCATAATGCAATCTTGGGTCGCCCGGCCATTATGAGGGTCGGAGGGATTATTTCCATGTCGCACTTATGCATGAAGTTTCCCACTCCATAGGGGGTCGGTGTCCTCCGAGGAAGCGTTGCATCCGCTCGAAAATGTTATTCCCAGGCGGTCAATCGAAGAGACACCAGAAGCTCACGGGTGAAAGGTCAATCGAAGAGACACCAGAAGGATGCTCAGGCAGGGTGTAAGGAACAACCCGAGCCTTCCGAGGAAATCGAAGAGGTTCCGCTTCACGGAGATCGACCCAACCAAAAAATCAAGATTGGAAAATCTTCAACCCCGGAACTACGAGCTGAGATTTTATTTATACTTCGTGAGTTTGCAGACATCTTTGCTTGGGGCCCGGAGGATATGCCGGGCATCGACCGGTCAGTCATCTGTCACTGCTTAGCAGTCGACCCATTCGCGAAACCTATAAAGCAGAAGACCGGGCATCTCTCGACGGATCGACGAGAATTTGTACGCGAAGAGGTCAAAAAGATGGCCGCAGTCGGGCATATCCGACCAGTGTTGTACCCGGATTGGGTAGCGAACATAGTGTTAGTTAGTTCCCAAACCACCGGCATGGCGAATGTGCATTGACTTGACTGACTTGAACAAAGCCTACCCATTAGATCCATATCCCTTGCCAAGTATTCACCAGATGGTGGATGAAACGGCAGGGGCCGAATTGATAAGCTTCATGGACGCATTTAAGGGTTACCACCAGGTCATGATGGCTTAGGAAGATGAGAGTAAAACCTCCTTTGTTACTCCCGATGGATTATATTGCTATAGGGTCATGCCCTTTGATCTGAGGAAAGCCGGAACAACCTACCAACGCATGGTCAATACCCTGTTTGAGAAGTTGTTAGCCCAATCCATGGAGGCCTACGTTGATGACATGGTCATGCCCTTTGATCTTAGGAAAGCCGGAACAACCTACCAACGCATGGTCAATACCCTGTTTGAGAAGTTGTTAGCCCAATCCATGGTGGCCTACGTTGATGACATGCTAGTAAAGAGCCGTGATTGAGCGGAGCACAGTCGGGATCTCCGTCAATATTTTGAGATTATGAGAACATACCGATTGCGGTTCAACCCAAATAAATGTACTTTCGTCGTTCAAACTGGCAAGTTTTTAAGATTCATGATGACAAAACGAGGGATTGAGCCCAATCCTGCGAAAGTCAAGGCTATCCTCGACATGCAAGCGCAACCACCGTTCGGGAGGTTCAACAATTAACCAGGCAGTTGGCTGCATTGAGTCGTTTCCTTTCGAAATTAGCAGAGCGAGCCTTACCTTTCTTCAAGGTCTTGAGAAAGGTCCATGGGTTCGTCTGGGATGAGGAGTGCCAGTTAGCCTTTAACGATTTGAAGGAGTATTTGATGTCTCCGATCGTTCTCTCTAAGCCCGAGCCCGAAGAGGACCTCGATGTTTATCTGGCCATATCTGACCGGGCAGTGAGTGCAGTGTTGTGTCGGACGAACAAGGAAGGAACTCAAAGACCGGTATACTACGTCAGGCACGCCTTACAAGCACTTACTCAGAGGCTCCCGACCGCCAACCAGTCGGACACTGTGCTAGGGCGACTAGTTTAGCTACTAGTCCACGTGTATTAGTACTATCACGCCTAAGAGACAACTAAACACTCTAGGCACGCTCGAGTGCCCGACTAACGCCTTCTGCAACATTGTTTGTGCATAACTACTACTTCACAAAGAGAGACATAAATAACGCTTATACTATTATAACCGCTTGTGATTTAAAAGAAAGAAAGAAAAAACATACATATCAAGAAAATGATATTGAATTCATGTGTTTGTCTAACAATGCATTCCGGAGAAATGGGGCATGATAGAATATACCGGTACAAAAAAGAATCATACAAAGTACACTGGTTTAATCACGGGGATATGGGTACTTGCTTAAAGAACTAAAGTCTCACATGAAAGAGTTGGAAATTGTTATGCATCTGAATCAACCTGATCCGCTGATGTGAAGCTGCTAAGGACATATTAACTGCATTTGTAATTTGTTTTGTTGCTGAATGAGAGACCGTTTGTAATTTGTCTTTAGGATACACGCACGCATTGAAAGAAAAGCATCATCATGTGCTAATCAGCCTTTCACAAACAGAATTCAAGTCCGGACCACTCTTGAGGCTGCACCCAATCACAAATAATCAAAGAATCAGCAAAACCATCAATAATCATGCTTCACAACAACAATCAACTGAATTACGGAGTATTAATCTCTTCAAGTTTGATTCAGCTCATTGCCAGATGAATCTTATGTCACTATTATCCCTTTCAAGTATCAAAGAAGAGGGCAGAAACTGTTCCATGTCAGAAAAATGAAACTAAGGAGTTACTGGGACAAGGAGTGCAGTGTCAAAAAGTGATACGGAATCCGTCATACATGTAACTGTTATGTACCTTAACTAGTTGGCCACATGATCGATCATTAGTGCACGTAGTAACAAATTGACACTACCATTTTATGTGCAGCTTATATTGTATAGTCCATACTTCACACCGCATTCATAGGAAGTTCAATCTCATTCATACATACAAAAAAGTCACATTGGGACTGAAAATTCAAACCTGTACAAAAAGCCTCCAGTTGGTGCCAACTTCTTGCAAATCCAATCGGGAACAAGTTTCTCAAGAAGATCTATTTGTCCTTCAATGTTACCTAATTACAGACAACAAATTCAGCAGATTTTAGTAGGGTGTAGGCCACAAATGAGCTAAAAGGAGACAAAGTATCAACAGCTTTTTAGCATACTGTTCTCATCTACGTCACAGTCAGCCATTAAGATCTTGTGAAAAAGTTCCTCTTTTGTGACTGAATCACGGCCAAGAGACTGAAAAATGTTGTGAATTAGGTGTACAAGGTTGGGCAAACCAACATATATTTGCTGGTGCACAGGCAAGCCTCTCTTATCCTTACCAGAAGCGCAACTACTTTTCTCAACCTGTAAGAATGAGCCACATTATCCATTATCAGCAAGTCAAAAAAGTGGATGACGGTCAATATATGCAAACCTAAACCACTGTTTATGGGAATTAAAAAGAAAATAGTCAGCCTGAGATTGAGATAGTGGCAGAATTAAAAACACCTATGAAGTAAAGTTAAGCTACAGCTCGAAAAGTTTTCAATACAAAAACAAAAAAGGATATCAAAGATAGAGACTACAGAGCATAAGACATTTCTGCTCACTGTTTACTAATTTTCTGAAGGATGCTGAGTTAACTTGTGATCATGAATTCAAAATAGCTGATTTCTCCTCTAATATAATTATTTGGAAGAGCCTAAAACATAGAAACTCGAATCAGTGTGAAAATTTTCACTTCTTTCCAAGATGCATTTTTGCCCCATCAGTTCTTTGAGGAGTTAAAGAGCTAGAGTTAAAAATCAAGGAACATAATTTAGAATGAAATTGTAAAACTTATATTGTTAGTCATTCAGAATACACACCCCAACTGCCTGACTGTGATTCTCTTTCATAGCAATGTATATCAGTGCTTTGCAAATGCAAGAACAATCAAAAACAGTACCTAAAGAAAATCCAAGCAAGTGATACTCCATATTAAATCCATGTTCTAAAAGTAAAAAAGCAAAGTGAGGGCTAGGTAATAGGTAACCTCAGGCTCAAATCCTAAAAACAGCCAATCCACTCCATAAAACCCACTAGAAAACAATATAGTTATAAAAAGTACCTCAGAGAGATGTATAGCACTGGTTGTAACACTGCCACTAGCAGATGTACCCTTAATATCCATTTGAGGGAAGATAGAATCTACAGTTTCAGACCAGTCCAAATCATCCATAAGTGACCTTTTCACAGTAAGATTGGACGCCAAAGCACTTTGGCTAATCACTTTCTTGTGCTTGTCCTCAGTAGCAGATAGAGATCTCCTTGGAGTAGACTGTGCAGGTGTTTCAAGTAATAAATTATTATTTTCTGAGGTAAACTTCAAAGGTGTGTCTTCACACGTTTTGGAGCTACCAGCTGGTAGGAGCTGGGTTTGTTGGACAGAGTCTGTGACTATGGGGCTTTTGGGGCATGATCTAGGAGGTGCCATCTCACTTTCAGTTTCTTGGATAGGCCCATCATCAACAAATGAACAAGGGATGGAAGAAACTAAAAGTTGGGTTTTCTTTTCTTTTGGAACAACAGCCTTCTGCGAGAAATGTGAACTTAAAGATGGACTGAGATGGGATGACTCCAATATCTCTGTATCAAGGGGGGATGATAAATTAACAGGCAATGAATATGGTTTTGCAGTGATACTGCTTCCACTAAATGGCTCCGGAAGAATAGCTTCTGGAATGTTGCAGTCCTGGTTAGATGAAAGAAAAAATAGGGCTTTAGCAAAAACCATGAAACCGATCTCTTCTTTGATATACAGCCATCCCAATTAGGTTTGCTGTGCAGAAGTTCTATTTTTCAAAGTGGTACGAGTCTTCCATATGTAGAAAAACAAAGAAAAAACATGTAATGTAAAAAATTACCTCGGGATGTTTACCAAATAAATCAATGAGCTTGGCTTGGAAAACATTGCTGAGATGCATAAAAATTGAATGCTCATGGTGGTCTTCCATAGCATCAAGATGCAACGTAACTTTGATATCAGACTTCATGCAACACGTTTTCTCATCATGCACAAGTATTTTATCAATATGAACAGCTTCAGGAATTATGTACATTATTTGTGCAAGGTGCCCATAGAGAAACTTTCTGGTAAAAGAAAATTAAGAGCCGAAGGATCAGCACAAAATCAAGCCCAAAAGATCACTTAAGTATCCCTTGAGTTTATTCAAGAAAAGATGAATTAGCATCAGTCAAATACTCAAAATCTCAAATCCTGTTTTTATCATCTCATTTTCCAAAGATCATACAAATTAACAGCATTTGCAGCTCCTTAGTAATGATTACATTTTAGTCAGGGTGGTCAATGACTAGTACCTGAAATTACCACTCCTAAAATCCTCTCACAGAACAACTAGCCCACAGACTTTGAAAATGCAAGCATATATCTATCACAGTAATTTGAACATCTACTTTGGGTTAGGTACTTCGAAGCCTAACACGATAAGTAATCATCTTTAAGCAAATACAGATTTCACACTTGAATTAGTTTTATTTGCTTCTTTATTGACAATCTTCCTAACCTGGAACTAGAAGGAATCAAAGGATCTTGCATGTTAAAATATACCCCGTAAATAGAGTTTGAAGAGTGTCCAGTGTCCATGTGTACATAATTAAATAAAACACTTAAGAGCACTCAATATATAAAGCCTCATGAACTTATAAATAGAAGAAGACAGGAAAAACTACTGTGTTTACTTGTGAGAATAATAAAAAAGAAAAAAGTCAGCAGTGCAGCTACCTTCCTGTTAGGACTTCCACCTGACTGGAAATACGTTGAAAAGTAGGTGACTTTTTACGTAATCTAAGCAATCTCAGTGAACAAACCATGCGATCAAATAACTCTGATAAGGCCCTGTAACTGAGTTGATTGAAGAAACACTAATTGAATTCAGTGGTGATTATTCATGTTAAATACAAAATTAAGACTAATTTCTAAATACCATACTTTTGAGGAAGTCCAGCAATGTCCTTTGGGCGTTCAACACGTGACAACTCAGTTGTCTTCTCAGGTGTTGAAGATGCAAAATTTGTCCTTAAGTGTTGACTCTTTGTGATTTCACTCTTCTTTGATGGGATAGGAAAAATAAGGCTATCATCTTTCAAATCTGTAACATCTTGTTCTCTACTTTCAGGCTCTAAGTGCTCCATACCTCAATCAGCAACTGGAAATTTTATAACCTGAAATTTGTTAAGGAAGCAATCAGAAATGCAAGAGAGCAGTTGAAAAGCATATAAAATATAGGCATTATTGACAGCAATTCTTTAAATGAAATTTAAAAGATAATTCTTAATCTTCTTAGGACATAGGACAATATAAATATAAAAAACTTTGAGTAACAATTGTACAGAGTGAAAGGAACCTTACAGATAAACCTCACTCAAATTCACATATAATCAAAAACAAATAAATAAATAAATGACTGGACATTGTGTACTGAACCATGAAATATGCGCTAATCAACTAGGAGGATTGACAATTGCAATTCGGCATATAAATATGAACTATACTGAACGAATCAAGTGAAAACAGTCAAACACAGAAAAGCAATTTACCTGCATCTGACATTGGCTAACGAACCCTGCTACCCTACAAATTAAGCAACTTGGAAGCCATAGGTGATATTGAGGAAGAGAATTACCTCGATTACAGCAATGTCCAAACTCGATAGTGAGTTACAACCAGTATGAGGCCTGAATTCGAAACCCTAGTGTGAGACAAAAAGACGGAGGGAAAGCGCAGTCCCGTTTCAACTTTCAAATTCGTATCGGAAACTCATTTTTAAATTAGAGTGAGTTTATTACTGATTTGGTCCCTTGACTATTAAAAAATTATTGATTTGGTCATCGATTATATTTTTTACCTAAATTAGTCCTCCCACTATTAAAAAGTTAACTAATTTGGTCCTTTGTTCGGACAGCCGTCTAACTGCCGTGAAATTTGAGGCTACTTTCGAAATTTCCCTTCACATGCGCCATGAGTGCGTCATTTATACTTGGTATCCTACTATATAATAAAGCCATAAGATCTTGGCCAATCAAATTGCTGCAAATTCCCGCCCAGTGAAAACGCTGCCGTTTTCTTTATGGCTAATTTGTTGCCTATTTTTTCGAATCAATTTTATTATACATATAAATAATAAATACTAACTGCAACAAATAATTGTGTTTGTATTGGAATTGAAAACTAAAGCTATATTTAGAACCCCTTTTGGAGTCCCAATTCACTTGGAATCTGTTCAGCCGTCGATGACTTAAATGCTACTAACAAAGCATATGGTTATATGTAAAAATCTTCATCGAATACATACATATTAGAGATATATTACATATATAAGCTACGGCTATCCATAAATATATATATGAATTCAAATTTTTTGCAGCTTTCCATATGTGTTGTTTCTTCTTCCCAGATATCATCATAATGCATCTGCAAACGTGCGTAAAGGTGGTTTGATCTCAGCCTTCAAAACTTGGCTCTATAAAAACTTGGTACGACATCTTCATTCTCTACCACCATTCTCATTTTGAAGCTACGTTTGATTCACTTTTCTTTCAAATTTGCTGTTTCTGAAAATCTGCCAATGGCTCCACTCTACATTCTAGGTAAAGACCTGAGGATATCTACATACAAAAAGGCAATAAGATTAAGACTGATTCGAACCTATAATGTACCAGAAGGGAGAAATTCATAAGCAATCAAAAGCCAAGAATGTTTGTTTCATGACAGTGAGGTAATCTATTTTTTTCCAGTACAACTGAAAATCTTAATTACAAAAATGTTAAACCAAACAATTATTTCTGTCTTTTTAGGGCACATATGTTCATGGGAATATTCCAAAAGATTGTGTCGATCAGTTTTCTAAACTGTTGAAAGAAGGCAAGGTTTATGCTATAAAGGATTTTGCAGTAATCTCACACTACTATCAGTACAAAACCACTGATCACACATACATGATTAGATTCACTCATGAAACTCATGTGGAGAGACATAGGCGAAAGGGATTTCCCAACCTCATGTTTCGGATTAAGTCTTTTTCGGACTTAATGTCTGGTAGTGTGTCTGACAAGCATTTGATTGGTATGATTTATATATTTTCTATTATTTCTTTTCTCTATCTTATATTTACTATGTTTTATTTTTCTAATTTATTCTTTTTTAATGGCCTTATTTTCATTATAGATGTCATTGGAATAGTTGTGGAGTTCTACAGTCCTAAACAACTCACCATAGCTGGTTTTCCTTCCAAACTTCTCGATGTTTGAATGTTTGGCTTAGTTACAGTGCTCTTTTAGCTTTGTTTCACTGTATTAATCAAGTAAAACACATAGTATTTAATTAAAACATTCATAATTACTGAACAAAAAAAAAATTAATAGACTTTAGTATATAAAAAACTTATCTGATTTTCTTGATTTTTCACAGGTCAAAATATGTTCTTGATAATCCAATCTGCTGTTTTCCATATTAGCAATTCAACCTTTTTATTTTTTTGGCCCAACTGTGATTTCTGTACAAAAACAATTACTAATCATACTTCACTTATTTATCAAAGTAAAAAAAAAAAATTAAAAAAACATCTTAGCTTAAAAAACATTTTTCATTACTCAATTCAAACACATACTCTATAAAATGCATAATAAAACAAATAATACACATAAGAGTAAGGTTTTCTGATTTTGAGTAATAATTGTATCTGATTACAGCTTAATTTATCTCAATTTTAGGGGATGTCGTATTAAGTGTACAGTGTGGGATCACCATGTGGATACTGTCATCGATTATTTCAAGAACCATGTTGAAGGTCCTTTGATTATTTTGCTGCAACTTTGTCGAGCAAAACAATTGGACAGTAAGTGCAGTATATTTTTTTTTTCATATATACTTTTATTCTTTGTTCTGATTTTAAGTTACCCTTTTCCCATTTTGTAGATGAAGTCAGACTTTCCAGTTCCTACAATGCTACACAAATATGGTTCAATCATGATTGCAAGGAATTTAAGGAGTTCAAAGATAGGTAATGCAACTTCATTTCTTTCACTAATCACCTATCTTAAATAAATTCTTACTAAATTGTAAATCTCTACTTTTATTCAGTTTGAAGGTTGCTCACAGCCCACCAAGAAGCATACAGAGTTTGTCTGTGATGTCTTATGTCAATAGTGCAGAAAATTCTAAGTCTCCAATGGTAGTTACCACTATCAAGGATCTTTATGAAAGAGCAGAGGTACTATTTTACCTAATTTTAGATCTACTCTTTAGTTTAAATCATAACTTAACCATTAACTAAAATTTTTAATCTAACAGGAAGGATACTATTGGGTACCTACAAGGATTGTGTCCGTTGAGAGTACCAGGAATTGGTATTACCATTCCTGTAGATCGGATGGCTGCTTTAAGAAGCTGAACATGGAGGATGGAAGTCTGCAATGTCAAACATGTCGTGCAAAGTGGCAAGAGGGTACCTTAAGATACAACCTGGTTGTTAGGGTAGGTGACAAGACAACTGATGCTCCATTCCTCTTATGGGACAAGGAGGGCTGTGAAATAGCTGGGAAGACTGCCTACGATCTCCGGACCAAATACTCAATGGTAAATAAATTTGCAATCAAATTGAAATTTATATATATATATAATCTATACATATATTTGCTACTTAACTCTTGGTTATTTAAAAACATTTTTCCAGGATGGCTCTCCACTACCAACTGGTATGGAAGAGGTTCGTAACAAAGCAATGGTTTTTAAGGTTTCTGCTAAAGCCGATCATTTCAAGAACCGAGCCATGCCTATACCAGTTGTCGGGATAACCTATGATGCCGAATTAGTTCACCATTACTGTCCATCTTTGGTTGATGATCAGGACCACCTATCCATCATGCTTGATGAAGATGACCAAGATGGACAGTCTGAAGTAAGCATTAAACTAATGGTCTTACATTGAACCAAAACAACATTGACTTAAGTATACTTATTTCTTAAACAGGAATCTGAATCTGGAGATGAGGCCAGTAGCCCAAATGTGACTCAAACTAAGAAGCAAAGGACTGCTGAAAATAATCAAGCACTGGAAGTAGCAGAAACTAAAAGAAACCTGATTGATCAATTCTCCTCAACTAAAGATGTTAAGAAATCAAAGCCTGTTGTCGTCAAACTGGAGAAGAATTGAAAGTGAAAGACCTTAATTGCTAACTCTCTGTTTTAAGGGTTTAATGATGGACAATTTTCACTGCATAGTGGTTTAGTTGTATGGATTTGATGTATTTTCTAAACCTATTTTGATAATATGTACTGTGAAGTACATATTATATGTTTTGGATCATTTTAGAACCTAATCATTTGCTTTAAATTTTATGTTTTAAAAATAGTTTAGCTGCTCTTTGTTATTGTTATTTGTGTATTGCCTAACATTTTGCAGGTAAGAAAACACAGATGTCAAGCAGATTTCATGCAAAAGTACAAGATCAAGCAGTCCACAAATCATCTTTCAGTTGTCTATCCATCAGATTAGCATGAGATTTAGATATAGTAATTAAATATGCTAGATCCATACAGTAATGTACTTTGTTGACAATTGTATTACCTCAACTATCACTTTGTACATCACAGACTGTTAGTAGAAATAACATATTATATCTTATAATTATTCAAAGGCTTTCGGTTGTGAATAATGCTACAAATTATAAACAGTTTGCCACTACATTTGGTCATTTTGATCTTTATATTTTTTGAAACTTAGACACTAATCAAATGTACTCACAAATAAAACAATTGCATATATGTATTTTAATACATATTAATTATTAAACTATAAAATACTTTGCTACAAGAAGAAGTAAATCATTTTTTTGTGTTTGGAGCTGGCAACTAAATGAAGTCCTTTACATTTGTAGTCAAATCAAGATTGTAACTGTATATAACAAGTTTACAAAGAAACAAAAACAACAATTTTGAAAGTACAGATTAATTTTTCCCCAATGCCCCATTTCCTAGAGAGAAAGCTATAACTCTACTAGCTAGCTGGCTGCTCCTAAGGCTAGGCTTCCTGGAATTTCTTCCAAGAATCACAGATTTCTTTACTTCTCCCACAATAATTCCAACTGAAAAAAATTTAAGCAGCTACCTCTTTTTGAAAAGGACAAAGTCTTTATTTTCAACACCTTTATTTTGTAATGGCTTTTTTTTTCAGCATAGGATACTGAATCTGTTTAAGATTCCAGCAGTCCATGTCTGGAAACATTTAAAAAGTTTACAACTGATTAGACACATCAACAAATTGAACCCGGTTCTACAATGTGATGTATTTTTGATCAATTATCACCCAATAGTATGTTGAAGAAGGCTAAGGCTGTGGTATTAAACAAAAAAAGTTGTAGACATTTCTTTTAAATTTTTTTGTAATGTTATTCACTTTACCATTACAAATCTGTCTTTTACAGCTTTACACACCAACTAATGAGTTTTTTTTGAATCAATTCACTATACTCACTATTTATTTCGGTCCTTTTCCTGTACTTTAAAGCTAGATAATTTGAAAGATATGCTGTTAATATATCATTCTGTACTCACTCCTTAGATGCTTACAAAAACTATAACCTAGAATGTTTGGCTTTTAAAGAAAAGATTAAAGAAAATAATAGAACACACTGTTCAATCTCAAGTATTTTCAAATTCATTCACATATGTTTCAAAATATATAATATTACATTTGAAAATGGAAATTTCCAGTAAACGGCAATCGGACAGTATTACAAAAACAGGTACAATCATGACTTCCCTGGTCTTCTTCAATCTTTCTTTCATCTCTTCTGATTCAGTCCTCATTCCAAATCACTAATATTAAACTACAAATTCTACAACATCTTAAGTAATTTCATAAGTGGCATCAGAAAGTAATATCATCATTTGCCAGTTTCTCAAAAAATCATGTTAGAATTGAACTACAATAAAAAAAAAAATGAATAACATAGTTCATTTGCGATAAAGCCAAAATCCTAACATATAAATAAAAACAAACAGATTTACAAATGTAGTCAATTAGATGGCAGTTGTAATCAATTTTGAAATCCACAAAATAGACATATACAAATGTAAAATTGAATAACTGATGGACTATGGCTTTTATACTTCCCAATTACAGTAATCATTAGTTTTAACCAAATCCCAATGCTTTGTAATTATACTTTGAAATTAGACATTCTCAGATTCAAATTGATGAGATCACTGGACAAATTTAACATTCACCTAAAATCACCACTTACACAAACACACTATCCAAACATACTCAGTCTAAAACAATGCGGAAATTAACTTCATCAATAATCATCGGCGCAAAAAGGAAGAACACACTATCTAACCAAGGTACTTTAAATAAAATTTCAAACCTGTATTACTTTCATACTCTTATTTGTATTACATCATTGCTTTTGGTGGGAGATTTAGAATCTGCATGCTACTCCATCTTGCTTATATAATTAGATCTATAAGTACAACCTGTTTAATCACAATTAGAGAACAGTTTATTTAGTTCAATGGTAAAAATTAGTATTAGCATAATAATAATAATGAAATTAATAGAATGATTTCGAAATCTTGCAGTTAAGAAACGTTGTAACAGTATTTGATTATAAACTAAGAACTATCATAATGTTTATGCAAATGATAACGTGATATTTATACTCATATAGACAAATAATATATTAAGAACAAAAAAAAAAATCGGCAAAATGTACTTATCTTAAGAAAGGCTGTTTTTTCCTTATCTTTGGCATGTGAGGACGCCGTTACTTCTGACAGAATTAAACCCAGTTTAGGCTTAGATTTCCATAAACATAAGAACTCCTTCGACGGAATTTCTACCGCTTTAGGGTTTCAATTTTTGGCTTTTTTCATATGTTTTCTGGGTTTCGAATAACAAGCTAGAAGTAATCAACAAAACTAGCAAGGATATCGGAACTAATTTGGCGAACAATATCTCGGTTTAGGGTTTCGATTAGTCCGATAAAACTTACACGATCAAAGCTTTTCGTGTATAGAGCTTTGAAAATGGGGATTTAGTGAGCTTAAGGTCCCTCATGGCTTCGATTTCCATATCCGGTCGTCGCGATTAGGCAATCGAAACCAAAACGCGAAGAAGACGGATGTTGGATCGGAGACCACAGAGCGAGGATGAGAGGGGATGAGGGAGAGTATGTTTGGGGAGTCGGTCGGCTGGGGTGGGTTTTGATGGGTGGGCCGTAGGGAGTTATGGGCTGGGTAGAGGGTTTAGTAAATGGGTATATAGTAGGATTTTAGTGTAATTATTTTAAGACTATTATTATTATTATTATTATTATTATTATTTAGACTATTGTTATATTGTTATTATTATATAGTAGGATTATATTATATAGTAGGATTTGTTATTATTAGTGTTAGTAGGATTTATTATATACTCGGTTTATTTTATTTAATATTATTTATTATATACTCTATTAATATTATTTATTACTGTCAGTATAGATTCTCTTTTTAAATAAATGAATGATCTTGAAAAAATGTAAATTAAAAGTATAACTTAGTGACATTAATAGTATGTAAAATTGAACATGTATTTAATTTTTTATATTAATATTTAAATTGTTTTATAATTATAAATATGGTTTATATTTTTGTTATATTTGTTTAAAGTAATACATACATTCATATACTTTTGTTTCAATAAGTGGCGTATAAATAATTATATTATTATAAATTGTTTAATTGGTTACAATTTCTGTATTTTTTTTTTTTTACAGAAAATGATTCGCCGGAAAATGTAACATTGAACACACCCACAACGCCCGTGTTGCCTGGTAAAATGATTTCTCTCGAATTTTTGTGTTTGTGTAATTGTTTTCACATATATCAATTTTTATTAACATCGACCAAATTTATATCGTTTTTATGGTAGGTTGTATTTTTTTTTTTTTAGATTCAACTTATTGGTTCTTTAAATTATTACAATCTTTTTGTAGACTATTCAATCCCAGTACAGTCTACAAGCTTTAGATCTCAACTTACATGCATTAATTCAGCAACTCAAAATAAGAAGCGTGTAATTCAGGGACATCGTAATGGGCTTCCACCGCAAAATCTCAACTCTAGCAATGGTATGAGCAATTCTAATTCTAAAACGATATAATCTTTTTTGTACTTTTTTAACTTTTTATTTTTGGTTGACTTTCCGTTAGTAATTCTTACCAACAATCATTTCTTTTCAAGTCAAAGTTATACACTTTTAAAATGCATTCATGGTCTTGGTTAACTGTGTATAGTATATTAAATATTTTATATTATATCTCTCTAATATAAGTTATTCTAATAGCTTTGTTGTTTTTATTTTTCATAATAGTTTGCCAAAATTATATTGAACCAAGTACATCGCGATCAACCGTCGTGGAAGTTACACGGCTGGAAGACAAAGAAATTCGAAGGCCTTTAGCAAATTTGACAAATGGTAAATTATATAAAACAATTCAATTCTTTATTATAATTGGAATACAATCAGTTACATTTTGATAATGGAATAATTGAATATTCGTATTTATTTGCATCTTTTAGTTAGTACACCACAGTCATGCGTTGTGGATCAATGCGGGTTGTCGCAAAATATGGAAATGCAACGTCGATTGATTGCAGATTTTGATAACGCGGTCCATGATACTACCTCAAAGTTGACAATTCGTACTGGTGGGTAATATACTATTAATTAGATAAAATATTTGAGTTTCATACTAACACTTACTTTTGGTCTATAGATTATTACGGTGATGTTGGTGATCAAATGTATTCCTGTCAGCACTGTGGAGCTATGTTTTGGTTAGAGGAGCGCGTTAATAAATCAGCCGGTGTTCGGAATCCAAAATATTCACTATGTTGCAGTCATGGAAAGATCAAGTTGGCACCTATATATTGTCCACCTCCTGCAATAGTGCAATTGTTCTTTAACCAAGATCAAAAGAGTTCACATTTCTTGAAAAATATTCGGTCCTTTAACAATATGTTTTGCTTTACTTCCATGGGTGGCAAAATTGACAGAGCAATTAACAATGGTAGTGCACCACCAGTCTTTAGACTACATGGTCAAAATTTTCACTTAATGGGCAGCTTGCTACCAGTACCTGGAGATCGTCCAAAGTTTGCTCAATTGTATATTTATGATACTGAGAATGAGATCAACAATCGTCTAAGTGCACTTGGGTAAGTTACGATCAGACATACATTACTTTAAATGATCATGAGCATGTATTTGCATCAATTCAACTAAATTTATTGATTTTGTTTTTTGTAAACAGGGATGATGATTCTACGACTACATTGCATTGTGAAATTGTTAAAGACATTAAGGATGCATTAGATGAGAATAATGTTTTGGTCAAGAGTTTTCGCATGGCCAAAATGGAGATGGAAAGTAATCCTAGAAGAGATATTAAAATAAAACTCATCGGAAGGAGGAACAAAGATGCAAGGACATATAACTTGCCACAGGTTGGAGAAGTGGCTGCTCTGATTGTTGGTGATTTAGATCCAACAATGGGGGAAAGAGATATTTTGGTGGAATCTAAAGCTGGTCATTTTCAGAGAATAACTGAATTACATCCATCTTATCTACCATTGCAATACCCATTACTCTTTCCTTATGGTGAAGACGGTTACAGAGAAGACATACAGTTTAACAATGTTGCAGGTCAGAGTTCGAATGCAAGAAGTAAACTTAGTCCCAGGGAGTATTTTTCATTCCGTTTGCAAGATAGGTTCAACGAAATGTCAACATTGCTTTATTCTAGAAGGTTGTTTCAGCAATATTTGGTAGATGCTTATACCATGATAGAATCCGGACGCTTGGTTTATATTAGGACTCATCAAACGTCACTGCAATGTGAATCATATAAATGTTTGACAGATGCGTTAACACGTGGTGAAGTAGATCCTACAGCCCAAGGAAAGCGTATCATTTTGCCATCGAGTTTTACAGGAGGAGCAAGATATATGGTGCAGAATTATCAAGATGCAATGGCAATTTGTAGATGGATTGGTTATCCAAGTCTATTTATTACATTCACATGTAATCCCAAGTGGCCTGAGATTGAAAGGTTTTTACAACCAAGGAATCTCAAATCTGAAGATAGACCAGATATTATTTGCCGTGTGTTTAAAATGAAATTAAACGCACTGATAAAAGAGATCCAGAAAGAAAACATTTTTGGAGTTGTTGATGCAGGTACTTTGTTCTATTTAATTACAAAATTTTGTTTGTTAACCATATTAAGCATATTTGAATTATAAGTTTTCTATGTTTCAATCTGCAGTAATTTACACAATTGAATTTCAAAAAAGGGGATTGCCACATGCTCACATTTTGATATTCTTGGCAAAGAGCAACTCTTATCCTACTGCAAAAGACATTGATATGATAATATCTGCTGAGATCCCAAGTGAATTGTGCGATCCAGAATATTACAAAGCTGTGGAAGAATTTATGATGCATGGTCCATGTGGTGCAGCGAGGAAGAATTCACCTTGCATGGTCAATGGTAAGTGCTCTAAATTCTACCCCAAAAAATTTGTTGAAAGCTCTACAGTGGATTTTGATGGATATCCGATATATCGCCGTAGAGATAATGGTCGTACAATAAGGAAAAATGGAATTGCCCTTGATAGTAGATATGTAGTTCCACACAATAGACATTTGCTGATGAAGTACAAAGCTCATATTAATGTCGAGTGGTGCAACCAATCTAGATCAATAAAGTACTTATTCAAGTACGTCAACAAGGGTAATGACAGGGTCACAGCTGAATTTTACAATAGTGCGGTGGAAGAATCTACGGGAAAGGTTATAGATGAAATCAAGATGTACTATGACTGTAGATATATTTCGCCCTGTGAGGCTGCTTGGAGGATATTTGCATTTGACATACAATTTAGGAATCCATCTGTTGAGCGTTTGAGTTTCCATCTTCCAAATGAGCATTCAGTAATATTTCACGATGATGATTTGGTGGATGATGTTGTAAATCGGCCAACGGTAGCACAAAGCATGTTCACTGCATGGCTAGAGGCGAATAAAAGTTATGCAGAGGCGCGGCAGTTGACATATTCACAGATGCCCACTAAATTTGTTTGGAAAAAAGATAAAAGGGAATGGCATCCAAGGCAGAGGAATTGGGCAATTGGTCGAATCTTTTATGTGCCCCCAAATAGTGGTGAAATCTTTTATTTGAGATGATTACTTAACATTGTTCGAGGACCAACGTCATTTGATGATATTAAAAAAGTGGATGGCGTACAATATAATTCATTTAGAGATGCATGTTATGCACGTGGTTTAATTGAAGATGATAAAGAGTATGTCGATGCAATCAGTGAGGCAGCAGTTTGGTCTTCGGCACATTCCTTAAGAAAATTGTTTGTTACACTATTGACATCGAATGCAATGTCAAAGCCAGAAGATGTGTGGGAGGTGGTCTGGCATTACTTATCAGATGATGCTGAATTTACGTGTAGAAGAAACATCTCAACTTCAGGTAATAATTAATTATTATCTCATATGTACGTATCCATTTTTTGTCTATAATATCTTACAATTTTGTTTTTATTTTTAGATCTAATTCTCAATGATTCTCAAAAAAAGAATTATGCATTGTTTGAAATGGAGAAGTTGTTGAATGCTTGGAACAAATCTCTAGCAGACTATCCACCGATGCCAATGCCAGATCAAAACGGTGATTTGTTTCAGGGAAATAGGTTGTTGTTCGAGGAAATGTCATATGATCGGGAAGCTCTAAGGCATGAACATGATTCTTTGGTTCAGAAACTAACTGAGGAACAGTTACTCATCTATAATAAGGTGGTTGCAGACGTCCAGTCAGAGATGGGTGGCATGTACTTTGTGTATGGTTATGGTGGTACAGGCAAAACCTTTTTGTGGAAGACACTTTCAGCAGCTCTAAGGTCCAAAGGTGAAGTTGTATTAAATGTTGCGTCAAGCGGTATAGCTTCATTACTTCTGCCTGGTGGACGGACTGCACACTCTAGATTTGCTATACCAATTTCTGTTAATGAAGATTCCACTTGCAACATTAAGCAGGGAAGTGCACTGGCTGAATTGATCATCAAAGCCAAACTTATTATTTGGGATGAAGCACCGATGATGCACAAACATTGTTTTGAAGCATTAGACAGGACAATGAGAGATTTAATGCGTTTCACAAATCCTAGGAGCTCAACGATGACCTTTGGAGGTAAAACAGTTGTTTTGGGGGGAGACTTTAGACAAATTCTTCCAGTTATTCCAAAAGGTACTAGACAAGATATAGTACAAGCCAGTATTAATTCTTCTTACTTGTGGAATAATTGTGAAGTTCTTCGTTTAACGAAGAATTTAAGATTGCGAAGTATTAGTGATGAAGAGGAGGTTGAGAAGTTAGGTTGTTTTGCCAAGTGGATTGCAGATGTAGGTGATGGAAATGTTGGGGAAGACAATGGTGTTGATTGCAATATAATGATTCCTTCATCCTTTGTATTGGAAAATGAGGGCGATCCCATTAGACAAATTGTTAACAGCACATTTCCAGATTACCGTTCTGGAAACATGGATGCAAGACAACTCGAGAGTAGAGCTATTCTGGCTCCAACATTAGATGTTGTAGACGAAGTGAATGAATACATGAACGGTCTGAATCAAGCCTCATCAATAACATATTTGAGTTGTGATTCTCTTTGCAAGTCAGAGGCAAATGTTGATATGCAATCTGAGGTACACACAACAGAATTTTTAAATAGTTTGAGATGCTCAGGAGTCCCCAACCATTGTTTAACTTTGAAAGTTGGTACTCCAATTATGCTGCTGAGAAATATAGATCACTCACTGGGACTTTGCAATGGTACAAGGTTAGTAGTCACACAACTGGGAAATCATGTTATTGAGGCACAAATCCTATGTGGCAACAACGCAGGTACAAATGTGTTGATACCAAGGCTATCTTTGACTCCTTCAGACCCAAGACTTCCATTTAAGTTTCAAAGAAAGCAGTTTCCAATTATGTTGTCATATGCAATGACAATCAACAAAAGTCAAGGTCAAACGCTTTCACAGGTTGGTTTGTTACTCAAAAAACCAGTTTTCAACCATGGCCAGTTATATGTAGCAGTTTCTAGGGTGAGTAATCCTGACGGTCTTAAGGTGTTAATTTGTGGGGAATCTAGAGGCCTTTTAAACAAAACTCAAAATGTAGTTTACAAAGAAATCTTTAATAATGTGTAATTTTTTTATGCTTATGGAACGCCAATATAATATATTTTGTCTTTTTATTATGTCTACAACTTTATTCGTACTATATATATATATACAATATACCAAGCTTTTATATATTACATTATAATATCATGGCCGTGCATCGCACGGGTGCAATACTAGTTAACATAATAACCCTAGATTGTCATTTATCTATATGCATCCAAGCGAGAAATTCTCTTCACGATTTGTTTCAACAAGATCAGTTTGAAGCTATGCAAGGTAGATATGCTAACAACGATGGGCGATCGGAGGTTCAGAGAAGACAACTCCATCGCTGCATGTGACATTTTCGAAAGCGGAAAATCAGAGTGAGATCAATGAACCTCAAAAAGATGGAAGGTGTTGGTGTTCTGAAGCCGGTTATGGAAAGGGACTTCAAAATCTGAGGAGAGCAACAAATTTGATCCAACAAGTAAGGGGAAAGGTCTGGTTGAAGCTCAATCAGACAAAAAGGCAACAGAAATCAGGGTCACTGCAGCTGTTTGTGGAAATGCCCCTGTGAATACTGGGAATAAAGGGATATAGCAGGGTCAGAAAATTGGAGTGTGAAACTGAAATTAAAGTGCAGCTGTATTAATTTTATTTCTTTTTCTTTTTGTATCAATGGTAGTGTTTGTTAGTAATTTGAAGCCTAGTAGTGATGGGTTTGGACAACTTATTTTAGCTTAGAGTGGTTGAAACTGAAAATGTAGAACTTGATTTATTGAAACGAAAGGTCAGTTTGGCCTAACTGGAATGAATGCTCAATTTGACCCTTTTAATATGGATTAGTCTTTACTGTGTGGATTAAAGTTTCAGTATGTGGTGATTTTTCTATGAATATGTGCCTCATGTTTACTTTGTGGATTTAACTTACATTATATTATGAGTTTCAATTCCTTTTTTAAGAAATGAAATAGATTGTAGATGTGTATTTCAATTGGTATCTATTTGAGACTTCACTGGAATTTCTGTTGAAAGTTCAATAGCTGGCCAAATTAATGACAGCTGAGATTATTAGGCAAAATAAGCACAAAGTTGGTGAACCATAACTAAAAACAAAGCAATTGTCATAGGCACACACTCTTTGCTAAAACTGGTGACAAAGTGGTTGCTAAAACTGTCAACATTAAAGACAAATCTTTCACCCATACACATTGGCGAAATAAGTTTCCAAAACAAATTGTCATCCATACATCATAGCATAAATCCATACTAAACAGACAACCTAATCTATATTGGATGGAGGAGCAGATTCAACAACTTGTTTGCCTTTGGTTCCATCAGCTATGATTTTTCTTCGTTTTGGAGGTTGGCCAAAACTTATCTTCACTCCATGGGTATTAATTGACATTCCCCCCTCACTTTGTATTCCATGCAGTCCTACATTACATTTGAACACAAACAACATGTGTTGGAAATAACATAATCAACAAGTTTGTAAACAAATACATGAATCGCAATTACAAATAAAACACTTACCTGTCATTTGGGAATTGACATCATCAAATGTTTGAATATTGTCTCCAACACTTAATAAAGGATCAACTACAATATACGAGTTTCAAAAGTTAAACAAGGATCAACTACAAATTAGGATTTTCAAAAATCAATAAAGGATGAAAGGTTACCTTGTTTATCTTCTGGAACTATATGGCTAGCATATGGGAGTCCTCATTTGCTGCTGCCACATTCAATGGGAATTCAACTTCTGGCCTTCTGATGCTGCCAAATTCACTGGAAACTCACCCTCTGCTGCTGCCACATTCACTTGAACTTCAGCCGGTGCTGCTGCTCTATTTCTTCTCTGCTTGGTTAAAACAAAATAAGTAAATTGATTTAAATGGTGATGCTGTCCTAATTACTTCAAAAAGATTAAAAAAAACATTTACCTGAGGATATCTCCTACTGTTATACCCATTGATTTCCAGTCCAGAGTGGTCCCAACATTTGCATCACCTGTATACTCAACTTCTGGATCTGTATATTTCAAGAACTTCTGATCATCAACTTGCTCTATTTCACAATCACTTCCTTCAAAATTCTCTAACTTATCTTCTACACTGTTATTTTCTTCCTCTGCACTTTCATCTTCTCCAGTAGCACTCTCATCTTCTCCATCCACCCTAACAATAACCCAAATCTCTAGTACCTTAGGTCTCACAATAGAATTGACCAAGTTCCAAGCCTCCAAATCTAATACTAACTCAGTCAATCCATTATCACTCTGACTAAAACACCTACATTCATCTTTCTTATATCCCAATTGTTCAACTTTTTCCCATAAAGTCATTATCCCCCACTCATCATAGTCCATGTAAGAAAGGAAACAAAAGGAAACAAAAGGAAACATGTGTTTAAAACTACTCACTGTTTTGTTTTGTTTTGTTTTGTTTTTTTTTTTTTTTTCTGCAAACTAAAGCTACTGAAGACACCAATTTGAACTACAATACAATTTCTTCTTAATACCTAATACCCAATACCCATTACCGAATACAGTTTATAATTGTTTTACAATACACCTACTCACTATTTTAAGCAATACAAGCAATACATATGAACTGCAATACAATTTCAAAAAAAATAAGCAATCCAAAGTGGTCCCAATACCCATTACTCAATAATATGAACATTACAACCAATTTATACATAATGAACTGCATTTAGACTTACCTTGCATCTTCTAAGCGAACAGTAACTGGTGCCTCCAGAGCCGATCGGAGAGTTTCTGGTGCCTCCAGAGCTGATCATAGAGTTTCTGGTGCCTTTGGAGTCAGTCGAACTAGCCTGGGCTTTCGCGGTGATATTGCGGACCAATTGAGGTGATATTGCGAACCAATCTCTTCACGCAGCAGGTCTCTCTCGCACCAACTATCGAACTTAGGGATTTCGCGACATTAGGAATTAGGAATTTCGCGGGCATTATTTAGTCTATTGAATGTACGGGCAGCCCTGGGCAGACCATGGAGAGCTGAAATTCTGAAAGTAACCTCCAGATTAACGGTGGTTAGACGGCTGATTGAGCAAAGGACCAAATTGGTTAACATTTTAATAGTCGGAGGACTTAATTGGATAAGAAATATAGTTGATGATTAAATTGATAATTTCACAATAGTTAAGGGACTAAATCGGTAATAAATTCAATTAGAGTTAATGCCCTATGGTCCTCATAATATAGTAATTTTGTCATTTTTAGTCTTAAATTTTGATTTTTAAATTGTTACCATAAGTAGTCCAAGTTTTAATTAGTCGTGGTCTTCTTAGAAGGACCATAGCTCGTATTTCGTTCATTTCATCGGTATGCTCCCAGGTACCTGTAATTGTGATCCGTTTGTCAAAACCAAGGGGTCTTTCTATAGAAACCTCCACGAACAATCGTCGTGTTTTGATGGTTTTTTTCGCTTCTCACAGTTGCTCTTTCCACACCTCCGGATATCTGGTGTCAAATTGTCGTCTGTTTCCTTATTTCTTTGATAATAGAGTTTGCTATTTTTGTGGCATTGATTATACAATAATCATGTGTGGTTAACTTGGACCACATATGGTAACAATTTGAAAATTGATGGACCACGAATGGTCAATTTAAAAATTTAGAACTAAACGTTACAAAATCACTATACTCAAAAGATCTCATATGGTATTTTTTATATCGGGGGGGGGGGGGGGGTGGTGACCCCGCTACTAGCTACTTCACCGTAGGCATGTAGCACGCATGCATTCCCGAGTGACAGTTTCTTCCATGCTAGGGGGACACTTCACAAGGTTTCTCCAATTATTGCCCATATGCGCTCCTATGTTAGCCACAGCATCAGCACTCCTGTTTTGCTCGCGATGGATGTATATGATTGAAACCTTCCAGTTCACTTTCAGCCATCTTCTTGCATCTTTAATATAATCGCTGATCGGTCCTCTTAGTTGTAAGTTATCCGCTATCCAAGTGACCACCTTTTTCGCATCAGTTTGCACTTCAACATCCTTGATACCCAGGCTCCATGCCCAGGTGAGACCCCTTGAGATGGCTTCAGCTTCAACAATGGAAGCATCTTGATGTGTGGACCTTGCATAGAACCCACCCCTCCAATTCCCATCTGCCATTCTAAGGATGCCCCCGAGACCTACATTACCCGTTAAGTGTTTAACGCTAGCATCAACGTTCAAGGTCCATGAGTGGTTGAGTGACGGGCTCTAGTGAAGGCTCTTGGTATCTCGTTTGATCCTTTGGTTGCTCATTGTATTATGATTTTCGAAGGCTCTGTGCATTTCTTTTTCTGACTTTTAAAAGCCACATAGCTTTCCTTTCGATGGTGATCATCTCTCCCTGGAAAATATGATTGTTCCTCCATCTCCAAATCTACCAGATCACTGCTGCAAAGAGAACCGGTTTATTGATTCCCTCAGTTTCGTCGGGGCGAATATTTGTAGTGATCCAGTCCTTTAGGTGAGCACGCTAAGGGTTCCAGTCCGCTATCACGTGTTTCAAACTGTTCCAGACTTCCTTCGCCTTCCGACAGTCCCTGAAGATGTGGGAGGTGGTTTCCTCCTGCCCTGGGCATAAATGGCAACCCCCCGTCAAAGTGAAGCCTCATTTTTTTCTCTTTGCATTTCCCATGATCTTCTCATGTAGGATGATCCAAAGGAGCATCTTCATTTTCGAGGGTACTTTCAGTTTCCACAAATTGTTCCAAAGAGGTTCCTGCACATCCAAGGCATATCCATGAATCATGTTATAGGCTGATCGGATAGAGAACTTACCAGAGGGCTCCTCCATCCAGAAGACTTCATCATGTCCTTCTTGCGGTTCCATTAAAGCCATAATGCTTCATAATTCCGGCGGGAGGTCCAACATTTCTTCCCATTTCTAACTATGACTGTCACACCAAAAGTCTGCTACCTAGTGTAGATCTCCTAATGTGTCATCATGGTTGATGATTTCACCGAGGGGGGTCTTGGTGATCCATGCATCATCCCAGAATTTTACTTCTTTACCAAACATAATGTTGTGGCGGAAACCTCTTTTAACAAGGGGTATGGCTCTGGTGATGCCTCTCCAAACATTGGAAGCCCCTTGTTTCAGCGTAAAAATTTCCAAATCATATCTATCATGTGCATATTTTTCCTTGAGAACTCTGCTCCAGAGGCTTTGCATGTCATTGAGAAGTCTCCAACCCATTTTTTCCATGAAGGCTAGGTTCACGTCTTTGGAGGATCGGAGGCCAAGCCCACCCATGTTTTTGGGTTTGGTGACCTCTTCAAGCCACCTCTCTAGCCTTCTTTTTCGAACATGAATGTTACCAAAGGTGTTTATGTTCCAGTTTTTTAAAATTTCGGCCATATTATCCTTGTTGTTCCAGACGTTAGCTTCTGCATTCCAGGTATTCTTGACTACATCCATAAAGCCAGTATGACTCGTCCAGGCCCCTTGGAACTGGAAAGAGTGAGGTTTATTATTTCTGGGAGCATTCTGAATGCAGATCTTCACCGGGCAATGATCCGAGGCGTTGGCTGCGAGGTGTGTGACATTGGTGTTCTCAAACATATTCATCCAATCCAAACAGCATAGAGCCCTATCTAACCTGGCTCCCTTGAAGGTGGACTGACTCCGTTTCCAGGTATATTTCTGTCGAGAAAACCCTAGGTCGACAAGTCCCTCATTAAAAATCCAGTTTCGGAAATCCTCATTACGGTGAGCTCCTGTCCCAGTTAGGTTGGAGGTTTCTTCATTATGAAGGATGGCGTTGAAATCTCCCGCAAGGGGCCAGGGGCCATTCATGGTGACTTTTGTTTGACTAAGATCACTCCAAAGTCTTCGCCTTAGATGCAAGGTCGAACTACCATAAATGGCCGTGAGGGTCCAGTTCTGATGTTCCTGATCAGTCACCGCCATGTGAATGAATTGGGGGTGAGAGCTAATGATATCAATGTTTAGGACATCATGCCAAAGTACCCAGATCCCTCCATTGTAACCAAGCGCTTCCACTCTTACCCAATGCTCAAAACCAAGCTTTTTACAAATGATATTTGCATTGACACCCGAGGTTCTCGTCTCCATGAGGCAAAGAATGTCGGGTTTATGGTTTTTGATCAACCATTTGGCGGCTCTTATGAACTCTTTTGAGGCCACTCCTTGACAGTTCCAAGTGATAACTATCATAAAAACAAAAACAAAAGAAGGAGAGAGACAAACACAACAAAAGCAAAAGAAAACACAACGGAGGAAACAAACCCGAGATGGAGCAACTTAGAGCTCCATCTCCATTTCACCCTCATCAGACGGCTCAAGGCTGTCCTCAAACTCATCATCTTCCAAGTCGCCGTTCCTCCATATGGTTGTGAGCCGTCCGGAGGATCACCTGAGTGTTCTGTCACTTCAGTTTCAGGCATGAGGATCCGCATGTCGCCCTCTTCCGTGTCCAGGTTGACAATTTCTGAACTCTTGTTTCCTTTGTGATCACCTTTGACTAGAGTATGTTTTTTGGCTACAGCTGCTTGATGGATGTCCTTCCCTATCTTCCGCGGATTGTTTGGTCTTTTGGTTGAAGTGCTTGCAGCCTGGCTTTGTTTTCTATGGAGACCATGGGTATTGTTTCCTTGGACTTGCTTCTCCGACACTTGAACTGCCGGTCTTTTGCCTTTGTCCATCCCTTTGTTGTTGTATCGTTTCCTAGCTTTTTTCTTAGGCTCATTAGTATCCGTTGGGATTTCCTCTGTTACCTCCTGGCATTCCTCCCTATCATTTCCAGCTAGAGCATCGATCCCCTATTGTCTGCTTGTTTTTCCATTTTCGTTTTATTCTCATCATTCCCATTGTTACCATTTTTAGACCCCTTAGAATCCCGCTTATTATTGTCATTATAATGTTTCCTTTCTGGTTTGCGAACGGTCATCCAATCCCCATAATCCTGCAAGATTTCCGGCCTGATTAAGGGCCTTTCCTTTGTGAGAACCGTGTTTCCAAACCTGGATGTGTTTTGCCCGTTAGCCTCGCTGGTCGTTGGCGTCGGCGGATCTCCGCCAGTATGTTTTGTCTGGTGAGTTTCCATCGTTGGTGGTGGTGTGTGCTTTGGGCAGTTCTCACCATTGTGCCTGGTAGGGAATATCCCGACCGCCATAAGCTTTACCCCGATCGACTTGCCTTTGTTTTTCTCTCTTTGTTTTTGCAGGTAACAGGTCGGGCTTCATGCGAAGAACCCGGTCGGGATCTGACCGGGAGTTGCCCGAGCAGTAGTGTCGACCACCGAGCGGTAGCCCTTTGGCGAGAGAGCTGATAAAGGACACGTGGCAGCTCTTTACGACGACAAGACAGGGCATCCGGGAGGATGACACGTGGTGGCTACGTGGAGAACATGCCGAACGGCCGGATCCTTGTCCCCGGCATAGCGGCTATAAATACCCACAGTAGCTACAGTGTAGGGGACTTTTGGACGATCGATAGGTTGTTACTAGAGAATCCCGACCGCAGTCAGTCGGCACTCAGAGCAACCAAGTAGATTGTACTTAGGGCCTTTACCGGGATCAATAAAGACTTTTACTTGCTTTAATTGGTCTCGGGTTTATTTTATATTGCTTACGTAGAATTAGCAGTATCATTTTGGCGCCGTCTGTGGGGATCCGTGCGAGAAAGCAACGTCTTGACGAGCACCCGATCTCTTCGCAATCATGTATCCGTGGGCTCACAACAACTTCGCCGACGACCAGGCGGACGCAGCGAGTTCATCTGGGCACCATGCCACCCAACAGCAAGGTCAGACGGTGGAACTGAATCTCAATCTCTCACCACCGCATCCGTCTAACACATACCCGGTTGCCCAACAACCGGTGAACTACATTCAACCGGGGTACCCAACACCCGGTCAGCCATATCAGCAGTAGCCGGTGATGTATCCCGGCCAATATCCATACCCGGTCCCACCTCCGCCGTACGGGTATTGGCCTGGCCAACCGATGTACTACACTCCCCCGGTTGGGTACCCACCATTTACGCCTGCTTACACGGCTCCAGCCGCCGCCCCTCCAGTTCACCCGACCGCACAGGTAGAGCCGCAGCGCCGGTCCGCTTCCCGGGCTCGACGCTCGGCTCATTTGCGGTTGGGGTCGGGGGGTGCTGATGCGATGGAGGCACCAGGGCAGGCCCAGCAAGCAGCCGAGGTTCCTGTCCAAGCGGAGGACCCCGAAGAAACTGCCCGAGCGGCAGCTTTTGATCGTCTTCGACCGGAGATGCGTCAGCGTTTGGGACCCCAAGACCCGAACCGCCAGCAAGATGCAGGAGGCCAGCCAGGAGGCTTCATCAGGGTATAGCGGGTCGAGATCTCACCGACGGCGACGCGCTCGGGATACAGCCCAAGCTGCTCAAGCCGCCGAGCTCAACGAGACCCGAGGATTACTCTATAACCTCCAGGCGGAGTTTGCGCAATTCAGAAACGCGCACCCTGCAGCACCCCCGGTCGATCAACCGACCCTACACCAGACGCCTTTCACAGCGGCGGTGATGGCTCAGCCTTACCCGCTTGATTTAAAGGTCTCCGGAGAGAAAACTTATGATGGCCGGACAGACCCCGAGGCTCACATCAACGACTTCTACAACAATATGACGCTGAAGGGTGTGTCAGACGTTGTAATGTGTAGGGCATTCTATTCCACGCTTACCGGTCGGGTGGCGGAATGGTTCCGAACTTTGCAGCCGGGTTCGATCGACAGGTTTGACACCTTGGCGATCAAGTTCGTGAGGAAGTTCATTACTTCCAAAGTGGTGAGGAAGTCCTATATGTATCTGGAGAAGGCCAAGCAACTTGAAGGCGAAAGCTTGACCGACTTCCTCATCAAGTGGAAGACGGCGGTCGGGGAGGTCGAGCCCATGGATGATGCGACCGCCACCCACATGCTACACATCTCTCTCCGGGCGGGGTATTTATATCAAGATTTTATTTTACACCCCCCGGCCACTTATGAGGAGGCCCTTCGAAGGGTCACAGATTACGCCAATGCTGGCGAGGCGAACGCCGTAAAGCGCTCGCAAGAGGTCGGGTCTTCGTCCCGTAAATCGGCCGGCCGGGCGGAACACCGATCGGGTGATGACCATCCCCGATCCCGCACCAGGCCTGGCGAGTTTACGGCCTTGAACCGATCTGCAGCGGAGGCCATGCAGTATGCCCAGTCTTGCAATCTCATCAAGCTTCCCCATCCCGATCGAGATGGTCCTGACAAGAGTAAGCATTGCGCTTACCATCGATGTGCCGGGCATGACACTGAAGAGTGTACCCACTTGCACCAACTGTTGGAGGATTTGCTCAATCTTGGGAAGTTGGACAAGTGTGTGGGGAGGAGAGAAGACCCCAAGAGGAATACCGATCGGAGAGATCAGCGGCGCTCCCATCACCGCTCGGATCGGTCAGGTCAGGACCGAAGAGACAATCGAAGAGATGATCGTCGCGATGACCGACGGGACCCTGACCCTCCATCTAGCAGCCGACCAGCAGGAAAGCCGACCATCCACGTTATTTTCGGTGGATTGGAAGACGCTTCCCGACCGCGGAGTAATTGCCCGGTCGCCATAGTGGATTCCCGGGAGACCGGGAAGAGGCAAAAGATGGAGCCCATAACCTTCACCCTGGAAGATCAACCCAGCAGCGGCGAACACGGCATGGAGGCGCTCGTGGTCACAATTGATGTGAAAGGAACGGATGTCCAGAGGGTTATGGTCGACACTGGCAGCAGTGTGAACGTCTTTTATTTGGATGTGTTTGAAAAGCTTGGACAAGACAGGAAAGAGCTGACTCCGGTCGGTGTACCATTGTCTGGCTTTACCGGGGCTCTTATTTACCCCGAGGGAAAGATAACGCTCCCGGTAGAGATCGGCACAGCCCCGAAGTCGATCAAGACGGAGCTAGAATTCGTTGTGGTCAACCTCCATTGTGTCCACAACATTATCTTGGGCCGACCCGCCATTATGAAGATCGGTGGGATAATTTCAATGCCTCACCTGTGCATGAAATTCCCCACCCCCAATGGGGTCGGCGTAGCCCGTGGCGATGTCCAGTCCGCCCGGAAGTGTTACACCCGAGCGGTTAACAGACGCGATTCCGGTTCGTCTTCCCGGGTGAACACCATAGCCAAAGAGGAGGCTAAAGATCGGAAGGAACAGCCAGAGCCTTCCGAGGAGATAGAAGAAGTTCCCCTATCCGAGGACCGACCGGATAGGAAGATTAAGATTGGCCGGGCCCTCACCCCCGAGCTCCGAGCAGAAATTTTGGCCATACTCCAGGAGTATGCCGATATCTTCGCCTGGAGACCTGAAGACATGCCCGGGATCGACCGATCGGTTATTTGTCACAAGTTAGCCGTTGATCCCGCTGCAAAGCCGGTCGTGCAAAAAACCCGGCACCTTTCTTCCGATCGCCGCGAGTTTGTTAGAGAGGAAGTCAAGAAGATGGCGACGATCGAGCACATCCGACCAGTGATCTATCCCGAGTGGGTGGCTAATATAGTTCTTGTTCCTAAGCCCCCAGCGTGGAGGATGTGCATTGATTTTACCGACCTCAATAAGGCCTGTCCGCTCGACCCGTATCCTCTACCGAGTATCCACCAGATGGTCGACGAGACGGCCGGGGCCGAATTGATGAGTTTCATGGATGCATTCAAGGGTTATCACCAAATCATGATGCACCATGAAGATGAGAGCAAGACAGCCTTCGTGACCCCGGACGGGCTGTATTGCTACCGAGTGATGCCGTTCGGCCTTCGTAACGCAGGAGCGACCTATCAGAGAATGGTCAATATGCTCTTTGCCGATTTGCTGGGCCGAACGATGGAAGCTTATATTGATGACATGCTGGTCAAGAGTCGGGACCGATCCGACCACACTCGGGATCTCCGGGAGTGCTTCCAAATCATGAGGAAGTACCAGTTGCGGCTGAACCCGACCAAGTGTACATTTGCGGTTCAGACCGGCAAGTTCCTCGGCTATATGATGACTAAGAGAGGAATTGAGCCCAACCCGGCCAAAGTGAAAGCGATTCTGGACATGCAACCACCTTCTACCGTTCGGGAAGTCCAGCAATTGACCGGTCGGTTGGCAGCCCTCAGCCGATTCCTCTCCAAGTTAGCCGAGCGCGCTTTACCTTTCTTCAAGGTATTGCGAAAGGTTAATGGATTCATCTGGGACGAAGAATTCCGAGCGGCTTTCGATGAGCTGAAGGAGTATCTCATGTCCCCAATCGTGCTCTCAAAGCCCGAGCTCGGAGAAGAGCTAGATGTATACCTCGCCGTCTCCGATCGAGCAGTAAGCGCAGTATTGTGCCGAACCGATCCGGAAGGGGTCCAGCGACCGGTGTACTATGTAAGCCACGCGCTACATGGTCCTGAGCTCCGGTACTCCCGGTTAGAGAAGGTCGTCTACGCCTTATACATTGCCGCGAAGAAGTTGGCTCCCTATTTCCAGGGTCGAGCAATTCGCGTGTTGACCGATCAGCCGATCGGGCCAGTCCTCCGAACTGCTTCATCGTCCGGTCACCTAGTCAAGTGGGCGTTGATGCTGACCCAGTACGCGATCGAATATCGACCGAGACCAGCTATCAAAGGTCAAACTTTAGCTGATTTCTTGGTCGAGTGCACCGCCCGGGATACCCGACCCCCTGAGGTTGCGGATCCCGAGGCTGAGTGGTGGTCGTTGGCTACTGACTGGTCGAGTAGCAAGAAAGGGGCAGGAGGAGGAGTGGTGGTCACGAGCCCGGAGGGATTCAAAGTCTATTTTGCTCTCATGTATCAGTTCCATCCGACCAATAATGAAGCCGAGTACGAAGCCTTTGTTAATGGCTTACAATGTGCTCGGGACTTGGGGGCTGAATACATCCGAGCTCAAACAGATTCTGCGCTCGTGGTTGGGCAGGTTCTCGGAGATTATGAAGTTAATGGAGAGCGTCTGCAGTTATACCGAGACCTGGCCATGGAGAAGCTTGCTCAATTCCGGGGGTATACCGTCCGGCACATACCCCGATTGGATAATGCCGACGCGACATCTTGTCTAAGTTGGCTCAAGACGCCCCGGAACATATGTCGAAGATAGCACGAATTTTGGTGATCCCGAGACATAGCATCCATCGTCTACCGGTCAATCCGATCCAACCGGTGGAAGACAACTGGATCACCGATCTAAAGGAGTACCTCGAGCACGGTCGACTCCCAGACGACCCACAGCGTGCTCGAAAGGCCAAGCTTAGAGCCCCAAGGTTCCAAGTCTTGGACGGTCGTCTCTATAGGCGATCGTACGGAGGACCTCTTATGCGTTGCTTGACCGCATTTGAGGCTGATCTGGTCATGAAGGAATTGCATTCGGGAATTTGTTCCTCACATCAAGGAGGCCGATCGTTAGCCCGTCGTATCATGCTGATCGGGTACTATTGGCCGTCCCTCCAGCTAGACTGTGAGAAGTTAGCTCGGGAATGTGAGACGTGCCAACTGTTTGCCCGGATGCCTGGACGACCGGCAACTTTCTATCAGCCAGTTACGACTGCAATTTCCTTCGCTAGATGGGGGGTAGACATCTTGGGCCCCTTCCCTCAGCTCTCCGGTCGGAGAAAGTTTGTGATTGTCGCCATTGACTACTTTTCCAAGTGGATCGAAGCCGAGCCCTTAGCCACGATCACTTCTCAGCAGTGTGCTCGGTTCCTATGGCGCAATGTGATTTCCCGCTTTGGCGTGCCCGTGCATCTCATCAGCGACAACGACCGCCAATTTGTGAGCCAATATTTTCAAAACTTCTTGGCCACGATCGGGACGACCCACGTCCGGTCGTCGGTGGCTTACCCGCAGGGAAACGGACAGGTGGAAAACGTTAACCGGACGATTTTGGAAGGTCTAAAAAAGAAGCTACACTCGGCTGGTCGTAGTTGGGCCAATGAGTTTCCATATGTGTTGTGGACTTATCGGACGACCCCGAGGGAAGCTACTTTGGAGACCCCTTTCGCCCTGGTTTATGGAGCAGAAGCCCGACTCCCGATCGAGGCTTGGATTCCGACCGATCGAGAAAGAACTTACAATGCGGAGGAGAACGAACATGCGATGGTCGTGGATCTCGATGGGGTCGAGGAAAAAAGAGAGCTAGCCGCTCGGCGTATGGCTGAGTACCAGAAACGGGTCAAGAGTTCGAAGGATGTTCGGGTCAACCCTCGTTATTTCCAGGTGGGAGATTACGTTTTACGACGAAGGGAGGCCAGTCAACCTTTGGAAGGCGGAAAGCTAGCTCAAAACTGGGAAGGGCCGTACATCATCAGCGCTATCATACGGCCGGGTACATACCGACTGGAGACGACAACCGGTCGGATAATCGAGGGGACTTGGAATTCCGAGCACCTCGTTATGTTTAGGCATTAGCCTATTTTTTGTAATCTTTGGACGAAGTGGGGGCTCGACCTGCGAGTTGGTCCCGGTCGTCATTTGTAATTAAATTTATTATTGTAAATATTTGTTAACCGCCTGTGAGCGGGAATGTTTAATGTATATACGATCGGTGATTGCTCGACCGTTTGTATACGGCGGCCCGGTCGGTTATTTTCTATACCTTTTGGTGCATGCAGATCAAGTTACATCGACCGAAGCGAGTTTATCGACCGGTCAAATACGCTCCTCTTCGGCGGACATTCGGGTCACGCCATTTGATCGGGGAAGCCAGGAGCATACAGCATAATTCCCCGATCTAATCAACTTCTTTCCACTATCGCACTCACTCGTGCCTCGAGAGCACAATAGTGTGGGGGCTGGGATAAGGAAGTATCTGTTAGGCCCATCGCTCGGGAAAAACTCGACCGTGGGGGCTTATCCATTTTCAAAATTTCGTCAAGGCCAGGAGATCTGGTAAACCTGATCGGGTTGGCCAATATGACGTTGACATAGGTTTGTCGTTCGGGGATATCCTGAACGTGGAGGCCTACCGTATCCTATTCTCAAAATTTCGACAAGGCCTTAGGATCGGATAAATTCGGTCGGGTAGGCCAATGAGACGTCAAAATTTTGGATGTGCGACCGGGCCATAAGGCCACAAGGTCGGATATCGAGTGAGTGGAATAGTGCACGACCGGGCTAAAAGGCTGTAGGATCGAGCATTTACGATCGGCATACGCACATTGAAAACGAAGATATAAAGTAAAGACGAACGACACAAGTTGGACAAAAAAATTTTTATTAATCAAAAGACGTGCCCGGTACAACTCGGGACCGGGCTCCCGATTAGCATCACTTAAAAAAAGAAGAAGAAGTACAACCTACGCCTACTTCTTCGCTGGCTCGGTTTCATTCTTCTTGGAAGGCTCTTTCCCGCCCGAGGTGGCCGCCATAGACCCGCTCGGTTCGGCCGTTCTTTCTTTTGGGGTGAACGGGGAGGGACCGGGGTCGGCGAGATCCGGAGGGAGTGCAGAAAGAACCAGCTGGAGGTCGTCTCCCTCAAGGGCCTGTTCCAGTCGTTTCCGGGCCCGCTCGAGCAATTTTCTTTGCCCAGCCTTGAAAGCCCACCGGCCGAATGACAGAATGAGATCCTCCCCGACCTTGGTTCGTCGAGCGGCTGTGAGGAAGGCCGAGCCTATTTGGTCATCCTTGAAAGCTGATTGGGCCAGCTCGTCCGGATTCTCCAAGCGGGTCTTCAGCTCTTTGTTTTCCCCAATCGCCCATTGGGCGACCTTCTCCGCCAGGATCCGGTCCTCCTCGCTCTTTTTCAAGGCCTCCTGGACTTTCTCCAGCTCGGCCTGGATGTCCCGGACCTCTTGAAGGCGTCGAGCGGCGGCCTTCTTGTGGCGGTCGGCTTCTTCGGCCAGCATGGCCCGACCTTGCAGAAGCTGGGCTGCTCGGGAAATCTGCAATGCAAAAGATACTCAAAGTCAGCCCGGTTAGGAACACTTGCATAAAAAGGAGAAATTAGTTGGAGGAGGCTTACCTCGGCCAGGTCGTGGCCGATCCTCTCAGCCACTTGGGTCGGGGTCATCTTCCCCAGATCCTCTCTGATCGGCCCGGCGTTGCCGATACGGGCTAAGATGGACGGCTCGTCCCTGTTTCGCCCGGTCGAAGGGCTCAGGCTGCGTTGTTCTCGACGGCGTTTGATGCCGCCCACCTCAGTCACGACCCGGTCGGGCACTTTTTCCTTGCCTCGGGCGACTTCCACCCGGGTAACGAGGACGTCGGTCGGCTCAACGACGAAACCCTCGGCCGTCGTGATAGTCGAGGTCCCTAGGGGTCGGGCTGTAGGGACCTCCTTCTCCCCAGCCGGTTTCGTCCTCGGCTTCTTCTTGCCGCCAAGGGAGATCTTGGCGGGTGGGGGAAGAGGAGCATCGTCATCTCCGAACTCGGCCATCTCTGCAAAATGAAAAATAAGCAGTTAGGTCGGGAAAGTAAGAAGCAATTGGAATGATAAGGGTCGGGGAAAATGGTTAGCCTCGAGCTTTTACCCTTCCTCTTGCCCCGAGTGGGCATCCTTGCAATTGTCACACCCGCCGGCTCGGGTTTATACTTTTCGGTCTGGTCGTAGACCGGATCTGGCAGCTGAGCCGCTTCGTAGCACTCGGACGATTTGAAGATGTGATATTCATAAATCTTGCTCGAGATCTTGGTCACGGCATCTATGAGGGCCTGGGTCTCGATTGGGATGACTTGCTTTCGAAAGCGTTGACTCCAGACCCTCTCAATCGGGAGGATCCACGGATCGTACTTCACGGAAAAGATCCGGTTCTTCCACCCCCGGTTGTTCCCGGGCAGCCCCTCAATCGAGCATTTATCCGCTCGAGACTGGGTCATCAAAAATCCACCCCCGTACGCGGCTGCCAGCACCTTCACTTGGTAAACAAAGTTGAAGAGCTCCATGGTGCAGGCTACGTTGTGTCGACTGCAGATTTGGGGGAAACACGCGATCATACGATGCGCGTTCGGGCAAATCTGCCCGGGCATAACCTGGTAGTAGCCCAGGAATGCGGTGAGGAGGCTGGAGAAGGGGAACGTGATCGGGGCCATTAACGAATCGTAATGCATCCCGATCCACTTCCCCTGATGCCGCTCGATGATATTTCCGAGCTGCCTGCTGGTGTCGAACTCGACCCGACCAGCGAGAGTTGCCGCGATTCTGCTTGCTTCTCCTTTTGTCAGCAAGCTCCTCTGGCCTTCGACGTTCTCGCTGTTGAGGAATTCAAACCCGTTCTCGCTCGGCGATGCCGGCCCGGCCGGGTCTTCCTCGTCCGCTTCGGTTTCGTTGGCCCGGTGTCCTTCCTCGGGCTCGACCAGAGGGTAATCCCCTATTACCCTCGTAGGCGTTTCCCTAACGCCTTCATTCGGGGAGTTTAGTCCGCTCGTGGACGTTTCGTCGCTCCCCGACCCGCTGGAGCTCGACCCCGATGTCCCCGAAGAACTTGATGACCCTTCTGGCTCTGGGGCTCGGTCGGGGATTTGTTGCGGTCGTTGCTCGACCTTCGGAGAGTAGGACATGATGTCCACCTCTTCGCTGCTCTGTTCGACCGTGTTGTCGTAGTCTGCGGCGGAGACGTTCTAGCTATCCGAGTCCAACATGTTTTTTCTACCTAAAGGTCGGTCGAAGTTAGTACAGGGGTCGGGAAGTTAGATCGGAGTTAGTCCCACCCTACTCCTATGCAAAGCTAAGAGTAAAGCAAAAGATAAGGAGATGAAAGCTTACTGGTTGGAGGTGCTTTGTGAAGACTCTTGAAGTTGTTGCTTGGCTGCCTTGCTAAGATGTTCCGCTCGGGATTCTCTGAGGATACCGATCGAAGCGATAGATTGGAGAAAGTTCATTTGAAGGTCTTAAGGGCCTATTTATAGGAGAGCATTTAGGCGGGAAAACGAGTCCACTTGCGTGACACGACCCGCACTGATTCCGAGGCGACCGTTGCAGTCGTCGAGGCCCGCAGTGGCCGACACGTGGCGAGGGAAGGAATGACAGCTGGTCGGTCGGTTTGTTGGCTGACGTTTGGGCTTCTTCATCCCGTCCCGTTTTTTCCCGGACGGTCAAAAAGGCCCGGGTTGGGGGGCTTTTGGTAGGGAATATCCCGACCGCCATAAGCTTTACCCCGATCGACTTGCCTTTGTTTTTCTCTCTTTGTTTTTGCAGGTAACAGGTCGGGCTTCATGCGAAGAACCCGGTCGGGATCTGACCGGGAGTTGCCCGAGCAGTAGTGTCGACCACCGAGCGGTAGCCCTTTGGCGAGAGAGCTGATAAAGGACACGTGGCAGCTCTTTACGACGACAAGACAGGGCATCCTGGAGGATGACACGTGGTGGCTACGTGGAGAACATGCCGAACGGCCGGATCCTTGTCCCCGGCATAGCGGCTATAAATACCCACAGTAGCTACAGTGTAGGGGACTTTTGGACGATCGATAGGTTGTTACTAGAGAATCCCGACCGCAGTCAGTCGGCACTCAGAGCAACCAAGTAGATTGTACTTAGGGCCTTTACCGGGATCAATAAAGACTTTTACTTGCTTTAATTGGTCTCGGGTTTATTTTATATTGCTTACGTAGAATTAGCAGTATCAGTGCCCATTCCACAACGGAAGCATATTAGATGTAGGCATTCATAAGTCACCTTCCAAACTCTTCTGCCCGCATTGAATTTGGACAGCAAAGGTTTAGTGATGTCTATCTCTACACATACCCTTGCAAACATTGCTCTGGAGATTTCACTTGTTGCTGTATCCACCATTATAGGTCGGCCGACCTTACGTCCTACATTCATGAGGAACTTGTGATCGAAATACTCCGCCGGTATGCATGGAAGACGGATCCAGACTAGAATTGACTCAGTTGTGTCCGTCATGGGGTTAAAGTTCGGTTTCCATTCTTGGACTATCAAATAATGGTCAAGTATCATCCACGGTCCTCCAAATTTAGCGAAGTTGTAGTCCTCCTCCGCTCCAAACCTCACCAGGTAGTATCCATTTTCTATAGTAATCAGATCCATTCTCGATTAAGGGTGCCACATCGCCGTTAGCCTTCGCTGGAGATAGGTGTATCCTACACTACGCCCAAACACTTTGATAATCAGAGTTTGCTTCTACTTGCTTCTCATACGATGTTTATCCTCCTTTGACATGCGTATCCTTGGGCAGATAGGATCATCCCCCCTTCCTCGTCATCATCCTCATCATCAGATATTAGATCAAGGTCCTTCGCGGTTGGTAAGTGATCCATTTTCTCATTCGCAGCAACTACTTTGTACGAGGGTGGGGGGCCCGCAGTAAGCTTTTCTTTCTCTGTGGCTTGATGGGGTTGTGGTCCTTCCCCAGCGTCAACTACCATCTCTTCTTCCCTAACGTTAACCTTTCCCATCGTCTTGGACTTTTTCGTGCTTCTTTCCAGGAGGTCCTGATCCTCCGATGACCTCGCCGGCGATGGCTTGGTCGAGTTTCCCAAGAGCGTTCATCGCGTATTCTAAGATCTCATATTGCATTAACTCTTTAAATTAATTTTTTGAGTTCTTAATTAATTATTTTATTTTATACTTAAATAAGATAATTTAGTCTTCTATCTACGATTTCATTTCATGTCCCAGCAACTTTTTTTTTTTCCTCCTATGATCATTCCCCTTTTTATGTCTTTTTTTTTTTTTTTTTTTTGGAAAATTTATGTCTTAAAATGTATTCATTCAATTTCTTAAAAAGGTTACATGTATCATGTATCTGCAATTGATGTCATCATATTTTATTACTCCGTATTAAATTAGTTTAGTCATAAAATTATTGTATGTAGTCCATGTGATGTTTATGTTTATATATTTAAGTAATTTTTAAACCAAAAACATTTCAAGTATTACTATTTTCAAGTTTTGACTCTCCACATAATGCCTTTAATAAAACTATAAATATTTTATCTAGAAAAAAAAAAAAAGACAATTTAATACACAAAAATGAGCATACACTTAATTCGATCAGAATCAAGGGAGAGATTCTAATTAGCTAAATGATCCCAACAATCTCATTTGTAAAGGTTAATGTGAATAGTAATGCTAAGAGAATGCCGAAAGAAACGGCAATAGGTGACATTATGTAAGATTGGTAAAGTGAGTGGGTATGACTGTATGAGAAGGGAATAGCTTCCAGCTTAATGGTCCAATTCTATACAATATAAGGAGTAGTATGAATTTGATGGCGGCTATGATAATAGTTTCGCTTTAGGGCAAATTATATTATGAATGATAATAGTTTCGCTTTAGGGCAAATTTTATTATGAATCATGACCTGCATTGCAATATAGATCGTGGATAAATGTTTAATTTTAGTATATTAAAATTTCATTTTTATTGTACTTAAAAGTTTTTTTTTTAAAAATAATATACTAAATAATGAATATTGAATACATAAAAAAATAAACATTTAACACACTAAAAATGAACATTCAGTATATAAAAAGGAATATGGGTCAAATAAGTCATCGAACCGCACACAATAATGCAGTTAGGCCACTGAACTAAAAAAGCTACAATTAAGTCTATAAACTAACCCATTTCAAACAATTTGTTCAATTTACAAGTTTTCCCCTTTCTAATATGTCACCCAATTTAAAATATTTTTTTAAAATAAATTTTTTAAAAATTAATTAAAATAAACTAAAATTTTTTATAAAAAAAACTTCGTCTCTGACAGAGATGAAGAACGTATCTTCGTCTCCATGGCCGAAGAGTTCTCCGGCCATGGAGACGAAGGTATCTTCTTCGTCTCCGGCCAGAGATGAAGAAGGTTTCCTCATCTTCGGCCGGAGACGAAGAAGATACCTTCGTCTCCGGCAAGAGATGAGGTTTTTTTTTTTTTTTTTTTTTTTTTTTAATAATTTCAGTTTATTTTAATTAATTTTTTTAAAATATATTTAAATTGGGTGACATGTTAGAAATGGGGAAACCTGCAAATTGGACAAATTGCTTGAAATAGGTTAGTTTAGGGGCTCAATTGTAGCTTTTTGAGTTCAATGGCTTAATTGCATTATTGTGTGCTGTTCGATGACCTATTTGACCCTTATTTCTATTATTAGAAATTGACATTATGTTAATGATTTACCTTGTAAGATGGACCACTTTATAATACGGAGTAATTGTTTGTTTGGACCAAGGGCTACATGTAATGGATTCCCTACTAATGGGTGTTAGGTCCTCTTGAGGACATTTGGATTCAACAATAAATCAATAATCGTTATGCTATAGAACCGTGTCCACCTTATAAGATGGACATAGTTCTGTGTTCATAATTACTGAATTATATGTTCATAATTATAAAGTTATATATTCATAATTTTTGAACTTTATATTTCATATTCATAAGTATTGAACTCTATACTCACAATTACGAAACTCTATGTTCATAATTACTGAACTATATGTTCATAATTATAAAGCTATATATACATAATTTTGGAACTTCATATTCACAATTATTGAATCTCTATATCCTCTAATATAAAAAAGCCATAAGAAGCAATAAATGCATCTTTTGGCAAAAATTTCCGCCCACAACAAAACGGTGCTGTATACATATGAAAATCGAATGCAACATTTCCCGCCCACAATAAAAAGGTGACGTTTAAATATGGTACTCCAAAAGTGTTTTTCTTTTTCCGTCCAAGCATTGGTTCTGGCAATGGTAATAAATAACCGTCCAAACCTTGGAATTTTTTAGGCCTTTGTATATGTGAAAGGAGGACTATGAAACGTTTTGCTTAGTCTTAATATTTCCAAGACATGAATCCATCTTCATTGTTCAATACACAACATTACATCTTCAGCCTCTATATAAAGCTTTGTTGATATGAAGATGCACACCGAAATTCACCTGTGATGTACTTCTTATACACCTTGGAAAGCATCCACGAGGAGGAACAGATGAAGAACACAGTTTCTTGAAGATTAAGGTGAGAACACCTGCACAATCTGCTAAAGCTTTACATGTCCTCTTTAACTTTCTTATGAAAAAAATGGAATTCTAGAAAATCTGCACATATAGTTGTTACTACTTATATAATCCTTCTCTATCTCTTTATCATGTTTATCTTGAAAATTTGCATATGGTTACGATTAACATTTAGAGAAAGAATATATATACACGGATTTTGTATTATGAATATTTCTCCTTTTTTTTTTTTTTTTTACATCCTACTCTAAATTAACTTTTAAAATACACAACAAAATGAAAAATCTGTATAAAAACACAATGAAAGCTAACAATAAATCAGTTATTTAAAATATAAAAGTACTAACTTCAAAACAAACTTTGAAAATATAGAATGGAAAAAAATATGTAGAAACAACATTAAATAAAAAAATGAAAGATTAATAAAAAACCAAAAAAATTACGAAGAAAAAATAACACAAAAACATTAAAAAAAAAAAAAGAAATTTAAGATTATAAATATAAAAAATAACTCTGAAAATCATATAAAAACTAAAAAGAATACATGAAATAAGTACAAAGAACACACACATACAAAATGAACAGTAAAAAAGAGAAATTATCTAAAAGAGAAAAATGATGGAAAACAAGTTCAAAAACGTTTCATATTTCAACACTGATTTCACAAATTCTTGGTTTTTGCAAAGATTAGAAAAAAATCATTATTGAGGAAGAACTTCGTATGTCAAAAAAAAAGGAATAAACGCCAGTAAAAGTTCTATGAAATGTTGATGTAAATTATAGATTGAATAGAAGAACATAAGAAATGGAGAGATACACTTAGCTTACCGTATTTTTTTTTGGAGTTGTTTTGCTCTGTATAGGCATACCTCCTAAGCACACTCTGCAGAACCCAGATCTGGTGATAATAGGGGCAGATTAGTGCTTTGTGGTTCCCATATATTCACCTGCGTAATACTGTGAACGGTGAACATGCCACCGGTGTACCATGCATATACACTACAGGTATAGAAAGCCATGTGTGTATTTTCTACATTTGTTTTGAAGTGTAATTTCAGATTCATTTTGCTCTCGGCTAGGGTTTGATTTCAAAGACGTTTTTTGTTCGCGGAAGGTAGTGTAGATCGCATGCAGAATTGAATTTGGTACGGTGAAAAATTGGAACAACGAAAGGAGGAGAAGTGTTTACACGAACTGAACAAGAGAAATCTAACTTGACATTAGCGGTTTTCTAGGCAATCAAAATGGAGAAAAATGTCCTAAATTCTTGAACAATGGAGAGAGGATATGGAGCAGACCTGGAAGAATTGGTATGAAATGCAATCGTTATACCCTACACCACAGTGCGCATAGCACTGTGCACCGCGCGCCTCCCAAAACGACGTCGTTTTGGGAGGCGCGGTAGGAAGTTGCTGTGATTATGTGTATTTGTTCACACAATTATGTGTATTTGTTCACACAATTATGTACATTTTTTATACAATTATGTACATTCTTTTTATACAATTATGTACATCCGAATCAGAAAATTTGTGTGTATTATGTTAAGAGTTGATGTGTATTGTGTTAAAAGTTTATGTTTATTATGTATTACTAGTTTTTTAACGCACTTTGTGCGAATGAGATAATGCCCAATAATTATTTTTAAATAAGTATTCCAAAGTATATCAATGCAATATCATATAGGAGATGTTCATGCATATGTAAATAAATGTTGAATTTGTTTATTTAAATCGATAATTTAAAGTATATAAATGCAAGATAATATATGCGAGATTGATTATTTTTTTTTTTTGAAGCAATATGCGAGATTGATTATAATTGTCACAAAAATAAATGTTTGCAACTTTGTAATAACGCTAGTCTAAATACTTAGTTTTAAAGCGATAGTCTAAATAAATATTACTTTTTGTTTAAATTTCTCTAATTCTTCTTTATTCTTTTTTTGGGTAGCATTGTTATTGTTTTCATCTTCAGTACATGTCCTTTTTTTTTTTTTTTTTTTTTTTTTTTTTATTGGTAGTGTTTCATGTGCAATTAGGTTACTGGTAGCAGCATAGAGGGATTCATCATGCAATGAGATTATGATGTAGGAAGTTTTAGATTTACCTTGCTGTGTATATGACTAAGATTTTAGTTGTAATATGAACTATTTAGCGTACAAACACCTATTGATATTTAGTAGTGGTAATTTTTTTCCTACATGTTTCATGTGTTGTGAGATGTGTGTCGCAGATCATCATGTGAAAGTATTGAACGAAATATTAATATTTATTATATTTGTATAAAATACTTGGTAAATAAATAAATAAATAAATAAATAAATAAAATAAAATAATATATATATATATATATATATATATATATATATATATATATATATATATATATATATATAAAACATGTTTTGTATTATAACTTTGATATTTAATTACACGATAATGTAAAAAAGAAGACAATGAACAATGTAGTGAATATAATAAATTAATAAATTTGAAGGTAAGGAATCTTTGAATTGTAGAAAATAAAGATAATATAACTAATGAAATTATATTTCTTTTAAATTTTTTTATAATGAATATTTTTTTTTAAAATAAAGCATTATAAACATCTAATTCTAAATTAATTAAATGAGGCATATGTATTATTTTTTGTTGTAGCTACTAATTTATTTAATTAATAAGAGTAATAAAGTGTCGTACATACTTTTCTTCAACAATAATGAAATTAATGATTTTTTTTTTAAATTTCCATTCCTTGTTGAGACAAATTGTTTTGTGAGTTTGTCCATAACAATTGCTACAATTGCTGTTAATAGAGGATGATAATAAATAATTCAAAATATATGGTTACAATAGATATTAATATAATAATATAGTAAAAATTAACTTACAAATTTTTTTTAGAAGTGTTCATGCATTGATAAAATTTTGATGTGTAAACTTGTTCAATTGGAGCTAGTAGGATGTTAACATTGTCAATTATTTGAAAAATGATCCTACCGTTTTAGAGTCTATGTGTAATTGTATTTATGATCAACAACTTTGTAGTTAGGCCGCGCAGGTTCGACAATGATGTAAGAACATTGTCCAATAAAAAAATAATAGTATAATATTAGTAATGTAATGTACAATTGTACCATTATAAAAAAAATACAAAAAAAATATTAATACCATAATGGCCTAAATCATTCCAATAATGCAAAAGCATAATTGAAATATTAAGTTTTGTACATTCAAAAAAAAAAGAAATATTAAATTTTGTTCTAAATAATCAGAAGAAGATTAATTTAAAAAAAAAAAAAAAACATAACATAAATTTGTTTTTTTTTTAAATAAACAAATTCAAGAAAATCAAATAATGTTAAAGTAGTTCCTGATTTATAATATTTGATGCTCAACTTTGAATGCTATGTATTTAGTCGAGCTAATTATTTAACAAAAGTTTATGTTAAATTTTATATTATATATTTTTTTAATACATTTTAACATATTCATAATATATGTTTAACGTTGGGTATCCCCCTCTCTCCTGAACAAAAAAAATAATATATGTTTAACAATTATGTCAATTATAATTGGGATGAGGTTTGAACCTAAGACCTTATATTTTTTTTTTGAAAACCTAAGACCTTATATAAATTAAGAGTATGTTAAGAATAATAAATAGTTAACGGAATATTCCGTTACTAAAGTTTAAACTAACGGAATTTAGGGTTATTTAAGGGAAGAAAATAATATAATAGAGGGTAAATAAGGAAAATCATTAAAAGATACTAAAATTAAAATAATATGAACCATTCATTTTAAGAAACAATTAGTACCGACATTTTTTTTGTTCCAGTTAAGGGCCTAACAATATTCGCTTTTATTAGATTTGTATTTGTAGATGTTAGATTATGTGTATTATCTTTTAAAAAGAGTATGTATATTTTGTTATATAATTATGTACATTCATGTATACAATTATGTGTATTCTAGTATAACATTACATTTTTGAACAGCGGGTTTTTTTAAAGAAAAAATTACTGCCATTCACTAGGGCGGAAAATTTCAAAAAAAAAAAAAAAAAAAAAAAAAAACTAAAACGACATCGTTTTGCGTTTGGGCTCACAGTGCAACGCGCGTCGTGGTGTAGGATATAAATTGCCTATGAAATGAGGAAGATGAAACGGCTTGCAACATTAATACTTATGTTTAGGGTTAACGTTTGGGTTGGGCTTTATATTGAAATGGGCTGTACAATGTTGTTGGGTCAATTTTGATTTGTAAGTAGAATCAGGGTTTGGACTGAGTTTTATATTTAAATTGGCAGAAAGTATGATGTAATGACATTATTTGTATTGAAAAAAAATATTATTATACATCTTTTTCAGTAAGTAAAAAAAAAATATAAGCAAGTTACATTGCATACATTTTTAAGTAGAATTAGCGACAAAATTGTTCTTCTAAAGTTTGAATGCATTTTGATAGAAATAAGATTAGTAAGTAAGAATGCATTAATTGTGTGGGTAGATGTATTTATACTTTATTATTATACTTCTATCTTTATTTGTATCTCTATATATAAAAGCATAATGAAGTATTGAAAAAAGGTTATTGTGTATGAAACATGTGGATCTCAGATATCATATGTATAGTTTATTATTATCATATATCCATTTTTTTTTTTGTTTGTTTATTACAATAACCCTGTAAATTAAAATTTTATTTATAGACCGTGCATCGCACGGGTACAATACTAGTTCATAATTACAGAACTATATTTTCATAATTATGTTCACAACTTTATGTTCATAATTTTTGAACTATATATTTATAATTACTAACAGTTTTGGAACCGTGTCCACCTTACAAGGTGGACACGGTTCCACGGCATAATGTGCCTGGATTCAAAATGACTTGGTCATAATTATTCTTTCTTTTTTAATTTCTTTTTCGAGTCGTTAAAAAAAGGTAAATTATATCATGCACCAGGGCATTGTGTGCCCTAGCCAAAACGACATCGTTTTGTATCTGTTTTTGTTTTTTTTTTTTTTTTTTTTTAGAAATTACTTTTTTCGTTTCTGCCATTAATTTCTAAAAAAAAAAAAACAAAATTCCCTGTTTCGAATGTATATAATTGTATAGTAGAATACACATAAATTCATAACATAATAAACATAATATAACATAATACACATAAATTCTTAACAGAATACATATAAACTCTTAACATAATACACATAAATTCTTAACATAATACACATAAAATCTTAACATAAAAAACGACGTCATTTTAAGCAGGGTGGACGATATAACGATTGTAAAAAAAATAAGTACGTAGTTTTAAGTCTTTGCTTAATAAATGTAAATGGCATTAATGTCTTGTGTGCCAAATTGTCAATGTATTCAAGCAAGTAAAAAGACAACAAAGTAAGTTTTGGTTCCTAAACTTTTGAGGTCTTATCACTTTTGGTGCACAATTTTATTTTATTTTATTTTTTTAATTTTGGTGCCTAATTTTGTTATTTTTATTAATTTTTTGTCCTTCTTCTCAAATTGATGGTGAAATGTTGTAGGATTTTATATTTTTATGGGCAAAATTATCAGCCCATAGAAAGATCTTCAATATCTAAACAAAATAAAAATCATATTAAGAGAAAAAAAGGGTTTGCCAATCGTCGACGCTATAAATCCTATAGATACTTTCTGCCCGTCTTCCCCATTATTCTCATCAATCAAACACCTATAGATATGATTTTACAGTGATTTTGTTTAGATATTGAAGATGTTTCATTGGGATGGCGATTTTACTCCTAAAAATATAAAATTTAGCAAACCATCATCAATTTGGCCGAAATGACCAAAACTTATAAAAACAACAAAGTTAGGGCATCTCCAACTCATTTAACATCAAAACACCAAAAATCTCCACCAAATGTCACATCGAAGAGAATATTCTCTACACTAAATTTTATTCATCTCCAACCCATTACACCAAAACACCAAATTTTTACATCAAATATTAGTCTACACTAAAATAATATGGTTTCTCTAATTTTATTATTTCAAATTTAATTAGTTTAATATAAAATATAATTTGTGATGTAAAAAAAATAAATTTGGTAACATTATTTTTATGTTGTTGTTATTTTTGATTTATTTTAATTTTTAATTAATCTATATTCAATATTAGTCTAATTTTAATCGTCTTGACAAGATATTTCAAATGATATAATTTATTTATAATAATATAATATTTATGTTTAAGTATTTAACAAAATATATAAATACATACAATCTGTTGGATGGGATTGCCGGAAGTCAAGCACGCTTAGCTTAACCATAGAGTTCTATGGTACATGGTTGTCATATCCTACTTAAAACCAATTGGTGATAGGTAGGTGGACATTAACCATTTAACCACATCTCTCCATGGTAAGCCACATTGCAACGTCCCGAATCGAGCAGGGGTTGAACTCAGCTAACCCGATCGACGCCAAACACAAACAATAAAGGATACAAAAGATTAACAAATAAAAACATGGGCAAAACAGGAATTAAATTTTTATCCAAGAAATGTCGTGGATGAACAGTGCTGCGCCAAATATGGCGCAACACTGTTCATCAACGCCAAAATATTTGGCGTTATGCTGCGTAGGGGTGTGCAAAACCCGAAAAATCCGACCCACCCGACCGACCCGAAACCCGACGGGCGAGTCCGTGGAGCGAACCGTATCCGAATACCCAACCCGATCCAACGCTACGCTATTAGACGGATGTAAGGGGTTCGGGTGGGAGGCAGTAAACGCTACCCGAACCCGTCGGATTACCCGATAAAACCCTAGGGTTTTTTTCCGCTATATAATACAATGTCGTTTGGTGTATGTATATATATTACTCATTTCATTGAGCGCAGCCGAGCTCTCAGTTCACTCTTGACTCTTCTAGACTTCTCTCAATCTCTCATCTCTCATCTCTCATCTCTCGTTCTCTCTTTCGCTCTGGTCTTTGAGACTTTGAGTCTTAGACTCTTAGCGTCTTACTCTCTAAGACTCTGAGAGTCTTAGTCTCTGTTTGTTAGTCTGGTGGAAGCCCTATTCGGAGACTCGGAGTAGTGACTGGCGGAGTGGTGGAACGGTGGAAGCCCTAGACCCTAGTCCGGTCACCGGAGTCTGGTGGAACTGTTGAACGGTGGAATAGTGGATTCGAAGCCCTTTGTTCTCGAGGGATTAAATCTGAGAAACGAAGTAATTACTAAACCCTATTTACATTTTCGTTATAGATTATTGTGTATTTGTCTTCTTGATTAGGGTTTCTAATTTTTATGATTATGTGGACTGTGATACTTGTAAATCCGTTGAGAAGTTCCGGATTGCATGCCACTAGTCCTTTAAGTTTGAATTTGTGAATTGTGTGATTAGGGTTTCTAATTTGTAACGTAAATATGTGGACTCACTGGACTATGATACTTGTAAATCCGTTGAGAAGTTCCAGATTGCATGTCAGTAGTTCTTTGAGTGTGAATTTGTGAATTGTTTGATTAGGGTTTCTAATTTGTAACCTAATCTGTGGACTCACTGGACTATGATACTTGTAAATCCGTTGAGAAGTTCCGGATTGCATGTCAGTTGTTCTTTGAGTGTGAATTTGTGAATTGTTTGATTAGGGTTTCTAATTTGTAACCTAATCTGTGGTGGAAGCCATACTACCCTAGCCCCTTGCCACTGTGTGTTAAATACTGAAATCCATATAAATGTTAAGCATGATGGTATTTGTGTGGAAGCCATATAAATGTGGGAGTGTGTCTTGTACTCATGTGTGACTGAAATCCATATAAATGTGGGAGTGTGTGACTGAAATCCATATAAATGATGAGCATATAAAGTAGCATACACCTACTTAGCTTGAATGCCTGATTATGGATTTCATTGTAAATTGTAATTTGTAAGTTGTAAGTTTATGGATATGTGACCCTTAAATCATTTATGTGCAATTCTGCATACATGATGAAATGTTCAATTCACTGAATTCTGCCTGTTTAACACTTTAATTGATACATGTGTGTATGTGACAAAGCCCATTCTCTGTTGATGATTTTCAATGAGTGATTTCCCATTCTGTGTCACTGATACTTTCCCCTTTTTAGATGGAAAGTGTTAGTGGTGTTACTGGTGTATCTGGAACCCAACCTGAGTTGGAAGCACCTGCTGTAGAGACTGTTACTCCTCAGTCTTAGCAGCCTTTACCTCCACCTGTTTCAAAGAAAAGGAAAGATGTTGAATCCAGGGCTCCATGTTGGGATCACTTTGAAAAGATCATCACTTTGAAAAGATCAAAGACAGTGATGGCATTGTCATCAAAGGAAAATGTATATATTGTGCAAAAGTGTATTGCTGTGAGACCAAGAAACATGGGACTTCTTCTCTCAGACTTCATGTGGTAAACTGCCTTAAAAATCCTCACTCTAAGGAGACAAGGCAGTCCCTACTCACATTCCAACCTGCACCTTCTTCTGCTGGAACTCAAAGTAGTGAAGGAACTGAAGGGGTGTTGGGTACTTTGGTGTTTGATCAAGACTTGATAAGGAGAGCCTTAGCTGAGATGATTATTTTAGATGAACTTCCTTTTAGGATTGTTGAGGGACAGGGTTTTAGAAAGTTTGTTTTAGTTTGCTGTCCTAGGTTTAAAATCCCTTCAAGATGGACTATCAGTAGGGACATTTTCAAGATATTTTCTGATGAGAGGGTCAACTTGAAGAAGTTTTTTAAGACTAGCAGTCAGAGGGTAAGTATCACAACTGATACTTGGACCTCAGTCCAGAGAATAAACTACATGTGCATAACTGCACATTTCATTGATAGTGAGTGGAAGCTGCAAAAGAAGATTATTTCATTTGTTCCTATATATTCCCACAAGGGGGAAAGTATTGCAAAGGCTTTAGAGAGTTGCCTTTTGGACTGGGGTCTAAAATCAGTGTTTAGTGTGACAGTAGATAATGCTTCCAGCAATGATACTGCCCTAGGATTCTTGAAGAAGAAGTTGGGCTCTTGGGGTTGTACTGCTGTTAGGTGTAAGTATTTGCACATGAGGTGCATTGCTCACATTCTTAACTTGGTGGTACAGGATGAGTTGAAAGAATGTGACAGTTCTGTTAAGAAAGTCAGGGATGCTGTTAGGTATGTGAGGAGCTCACCTGCTAGGTTGTAGAAGTTTAAATCACTAGCTTATCTAATTGGGGTGGAAGCTAAGAATTCTCTGTGTCTAGATGTCCCTACAAGGTGGAATTCCACATATATGATGCTTAATACTGCATTACTATTTCAGAAGGTATTTGAAGCCTATGATGATCATGACAGTTCATTTAAATCTGATTTGGGTGGAAGTGTACCTGATTTCTTAGATTGGGAATCCATTCAATCTTTGGTTATGATTCTGAAATCTTTTTATGAAATGACTGTTAGGATTTCTGGATCATTGTATGTGACTTCTAATACCTTCTTCTCTGAGATTTCTGATTTGTCTTGCTTGTTGAAAAATATGGAGGAAGCTACAGAAGATAGTGTTAAACTGATGGGTAAAAATATGAGGGCAAAATTTGATAAGTATTGGGGTGAGCCTGAAAAAATGAATTTTTTGATATTCTATGCAAATATCTTAGACCCCAGGGACAAAATTGAGTATATGCCCATTCAGTTTAACTAGTTATATGGTGAGGACAAGGGTAAAACAATGTTTGATAAGGTGATTGTTGGCCTTAAGGAGTTGTTTGAAGATTATGTTGCATGCTTCCCTGTCCAGTCTGTTGAACAATCTGAAAAATGTTCTCCCTCAATAACAATATCTGATTCAGTTTCTGTTGGGAGACCTCAATCATTACTGAAATCTCAGATTAAGAAGCAAAATTTGGTGAGTGGGGATTTGTCTAGGAAAAAAACTGAGTTGGAAGTGTATCTCTCTGAGGTTATTGTGGATGAGGATGATTCATTTGACCTTCTAAGATGGTGGAAGCAACAATCTGAAAGGTTCCCTGTCTTATCTAAAATGGCAAGGGATATTCTAGCTGTTCCAATATCAACTGTTGCTTCAGAATCAGCATTCAGTACAAGTGGAAGGGTGCTTGATGCCTTTAGGAGTTCCCTAACTCCTAGAATTGTTGAGGCATTGGTGTGTGCACAGGATTGGCTAAGGTTAAGCAACCAACCAATCTCAATTGAAGAAAATATTGAAGATGTTGAAATGATTGAGAAAGGTATATACTTCTAACTTCCAGCAATGATCTGTTTAATTGTTTACGTTTTAATTTCCATTTTGTTTTTGTACTGCAGAGTTGTGCTGCACATCCAGCACTGGAACTGGAATGCCTACAATTGTTGTATGTTTACAGTTTCCATTAATTTATTTTGAAATCTGAATTTGTGATTACTTATTTACTTATTTGATTTCATGATAAATTTATGCCTCTGTATCAGTGTATCATGTATGTGTATCAATGATTCAAATCAATGTCCCTCGTGAGGCTGGGAAGTTGGAACTGGAAACTGGAAAGTGCTCATGGCTAGGTAACATTTTAAATGTTGCTGCCATTGAGCTCAGGTATCAGTATAAGTACTGACTAAATGTCTAAATGTGACTTCTGACTTCTGACTCACTATACTTATAAGTTATACCTGTATAAATGTTCATTATTGTGCTATGATGATGCTTCCACCATGTTCTCTGAATATATAGAATTGGGTTTGGTATGTTGCCTATGAAGTGTGGTGTATGCCATACTTATTGAGTAGTGTTCCCCCAATCCTAAATTGATATGGAAAAAAAAAGTATCTGAGCACTCTTTGAGTCTTTGCTATTTAAATATAATTCATTAGTTGTTCCAGTATAAGTATTATTCTGCTATGATGATGCTTCCACCATGTTCTCTGAATATATAGAATTGGGTTTGGTATGTTGCCTTTGAAGTGTGGTGTTTATGCCATACTCATTGAGTAGTGTGCCCCCAATCCTAACTTGATATGGAAAAAAAGCTATCTGAGCACTCTTTTAGTCTTTTACAGTTTCAGTTTGTGTGATTGTGTCAATTCTAACTAACTACAAATGTTTTGAACTTATTGTGTTTTTATGTGTTCACTTATCAGGAAGAAGAATAGACATAGAGTACTCTATATTATATTAATCATATATTCATATATTGCTTTTGGAGTTTTGGATATCTGGCTTTCTTTTGAAGAAGAATAGACATAGAAGAATGCTGATGTGCTGATTGGAGACTGATGCAGTGATGCTGTTGCTATGAACAATTAAAATTCTCATTACAAGTTTTAATTTTGTAACTTGTAAGCTAATCTGCTGATTATATGTAAGCTAATTTGTATTTTGTGATTATATGTTTACACTTTTATAAGTTTACTTATGTTATTTACTTATTTTTGCTGTTAAGTAGTTAGTAATTACTAGTTAGTGGCTTTTAGTACTTAAGTAGTTCATTAGTTAGGTACTTAGGTGTTCCATCATCCATGAATAGAATATTTGATTTTAAGTTTTTTACATTATGATAAAACCGAATTACAACACGGATATCCGACCGATCCGATCCAATCCGAAAATAAAAATAATCGATCGGATTAGTCAACAAAAAAAAAAAAAAAAACGGTTAGGGTGGTCAAAATTGAAATCCGATATCCGACCGGGGGTCTCAGTCTGCAATCCGATCCGTCCGATCCGTCCGACTGCACAGCCCTAATGCTGCGGGTTGGAGTTCTAAAAATTAAGGGTATTTGGCGGAATGGTGTGCCGTTGGAGTTGCTCTTAGGCACCAAAAATGAAAAAATTTAAAGTTGTGCATCAAAAGTGATAGAACCTCAAAAGTCATGAGACCAAAAGTAAAATTAATTCTTTACAAAAAAAAAAGTGAAGGAAAAGCTGAATTTATTAAACCAAATATGAGTTTAAAACATTATGAATGAAAGGAGGAGGGTGACGAAAACACTTCATGCATTTTGACATAGAAACATACTCCTGAATTAACACATGAGTAGTTTAACTTCGAGACGCCTAATAAAAGAAAAAGAGACGTGCATAAAACAATTCACCATGTCTCTAATATCCTGCAATATTATATCAAAAGAAAGTTCCAATTGTCAACTTTCAGCCCATGTATGACTTGAAGATAATATGACTCCACTTGTACAAAATCAAAGCTAGTGTTTTAATCCAATTGAGGGTCTCTCAAACAACAAGAGCTTCAACTTCTTTGGGGTTGTATGTACCTATCCAAGAGACACACTTAGCATCTACAAATGGACCATCGCTATCACGAAGCACAACACTGGAACCCATATTATTGCACATTTCTTTGTTTATTGCAGCATTGAAATTTAATTCCAGCCACCCAATATGAGGTTTAGACCATTGCACCAAAGATATGATTTGATTTGAGGATCTAAGATTTTCATCGATAACATCCTTCCAGTTCCGGAGGTATGCCTTTGCACCTTCAACAATGCTAATATCCATCATAGTTCGCTTATTCCATATATTATCATTTCTAGCACACCAGAGTTTCCAAAAGAGCATGATCATTAGACAACTCTAATAATTATCAAGCTTTCCCATGTTTTGAGCAGCTCAATCTCCAAAAGAGGGATAATTGTCGACTGCAAACTGGCTCCCTACAATTTTCCAACAACTCTTGGCCACAGTACATTACATTCCACAAGGACATGAATGATATATTCATCAACACTCAAACATGTATGGCAAAGTTTTGGGCAATCTACTTTTTTCCTGCTTAATAGGTCAATAGTATGTAGACATGAAGTGCAAGCTTGCAGAAAAAAAAATATATTGACTTTCTGAGGAAGTTTTAGCTTCCGCATACATGTTCACTTCTCAAATTCCTTTTCATTTGATTCCCCAACCAAAGTTCTATAGCAAATTTTAACAGTAACAACACATTTCTCTTCAAGAATAACTACTACAAAATGAGCAATTTACACCTTTACTAGCCAGACGCGTAACACACACACACACACACACACACACACACACACACACACACACACACACACACACACACACACACACACACACACACACACACACACACACATATATATATATATATATATATATATATATATATATATATATATATATATATATATATATATATATATATATATATAGGGAAGGGTTCAGGTGCGGTAAAAGCTTCTCGTACGGTTGTGCGGTTGGACGCATCTTCAATATTAACATGGCGCATCTTAGGTATACAAATCACCACGCACGTTAAGCACACAAACAAAGCACCTTAAGAACACAAATCACTCACATTAAGTACATAAACCATGCACCTTAAGCACAGAACAAAGCACACTAAACACAAAACTCACACACTTAAGATTTTAAAATGGCTCATATTAAGCACAAACTCACGCACATTAAGCATAAAATTCACGCACATTAAGCACAAACCTCACGCACATTAAGCATTAAACTGTCGCACTTTAAGTATTAACTCACACACTTTAAGTTTCAACAACTACTGGCATTAATCACTAACCCAACGCACATTAAGCACACACCCCACGCACATTAAACACAAATCCCACGCACCTTAAGCACAAATCCCACGCACATTAAGTCCAAACCCAAACACATCAAATTTACCGAGATGCAAAAATGACCAAAATGCCACCGCATTTTTTAATTTAATTTTGGTAATCTTGGACGTTGATTTAAACGAGATGAATGACTCAGATTAAACCGCACAACCGCACCTGAGGTGCCCACTCGCACCAGAACCCAGTTCTATATATATATATATATATATATATATATATATATATATATATATATATATATATATATGAGACAATAAGTGTCTTTACTAATCAAATAAAGACGACTATTGTTTATAATTTTTAATATTAATTTACGAAGACAATAGGGTCTTTAGAACTTTAGTTGATTTCTCAAATTCCTTTTCATTTGATTCCCCAACTAAAGTTCTATATATAGCAAATTTTAACAGTGACAACACATTTCTCTTTAAGAATAACTACTACAAAATGAGTAATTTGCACCTTTACTGGCCCGCGTAACACACACACACACACACACACACACATATATATATATATATATATATATATATATATATATATATATATATATATATATATTTGAGGCAATATGTGTCTGTACTAATCAAATAAAGACGCCTGCTGTACATAATTTTTAAAATTAATTTATGAAGACAACATGCGTCTTTATCATTAAGGTAAAGACGCCTATTGCCAAATAAAAATATGACTATAGGCGTCTTTACCATTTAGGTAAACATGCCTATTGTATTTTTAGAAAAAAATTATCACTAAAGGCATCTTGGCTAGTATAACAAGGATGCTTAAGTTATTTAAAAAAATTATCCAATTCAATTAATACCTTGTACAATAATTAAATTACATTGTTCAACCGAAAATTCAATTTGCCAACACAACATTTATATAATTCAAATCATTTAACACAATATATATAATAGAATTGTCCAACACAATAAATATAATCCAACATACATTTTCTAACACAATATAATAATCCAACACTAATCTATCATAATAGATATATATAATCTACTTCAAATTTAAAACACATAATAAAAGTTTATATGCACTCATTCACAAAATATTATATCCATAACCTCCATACTTCATCTATTTCGTCAATAGAATACGAGTTAGTGTCTTGATATGCTTACAAAATTTTTGGTATTTAAAAGAATAATATATATATATATATATATATATATATATATATATATATATATATATATATAATATAATATAAAATCTTCATTAGTTTTAGCCTTATATTTTCAGTATATTTTATAAACTCTTTAACCCCTTACACAAATTCAAGTATATTACATTTCTCATACATATCACTCCGATGCATCTCTCCAACTCCCATACAATCAATCTGTAAAATTGTAAATTTTTAATCTAAATACGAATTGGAGGAGATATGGATAAACGAAAGGAATGCACTTTGAAATGATATTGTAATTATATAAGTATATAGTTAGATTTAGTTTATTATCATTATATTTGAATAAATTAAGAAATGAGTTATTTGACTTTCACTCAAATTTGAAATAAATTAAGAAATGACTTATTTGATTAATTTATTTGACTTTTACTCAAATTTATAATTTTATTTTCTTAATACATACTAGCATTTTATATGCGCGAGTCGCAAAAATATATACCTAATATAATGTTAAAAAATAATAGTATATAAATTTTTTAATTCATAATTGTCGAATTCATATTATACTAAAAGTATAGTTGATATAATTTGAGTAATAATTGTTGTATGATTCATTTTATCAAAGTAAGAATTTTAAATATGATAAATACTGAATACAATTATGGTCACATTTCACTAAAATCTAAATTAAAAAGCTTATTTCTTATATTACTTCAATATATAATGGCAACCTACATTATTACCACATTGAAAAATATAAGAAAATATATTGTGTATGGTAAGAGAACTTATAACAAGAAGGATTGTTGGTCCAAAAGAGATAAGGTGAAAGTCTAGAGGAGGGGGGGGGGGGGTGAATAGACTTTCAAACATTTTAGCACAGTGCAACAATTACTAAGGCAACAGAGAAACCAAGACTCTTAACTAGATTGTTAGAGTCCGGTGCACAACGGAAATAATAAACGATACGATGTGTGTGTGTATTTGTGTCAAGATTATTCTCGTGAGAAGCAAGCAAGAGCAGTAAGTAAAGAAAGCAGTAAAGAACACAAGGCAATTTATAGTGGTTCGGAAGTGGTGTAATCCTCCTACTCCACTTGCTCTTATCGTCCAAGAGCAATTCACTATATCCACCACTTCTTGGTTCCAAGATACAATGAATTCCGTGATCTAGTGCTTTGATCACCAAGCCCACACTAATCACGCCCAGTGCCACCAACACTGCTGCTTCGGGTTTCATGTTGCCGCGTTACTTTCCCAGGATTTCACAACTCCGCGTTACTTTCCCCCAGTCTTCTACGCTCCGGTAGAAACGCTCCTTCCGTGATCTAGTGCTTTGATCACAAAGCCCGCACTAATCACGCCCAATGTCTTCCGACACTGCTGCTTCGGATCTCACAACTCCGTGTGACAATCCAGGATTTCACAACTCCGTGTTACTTTTCTCTTTTCCCTTGTTTTGCTCCAAAACAAGTTTTGCCTTGCTTCCAACTTTGAGACTCTGTAGTTGATCTTCAATGATGCGCTTAGTCTCTTGTAGTTGATGAAGATTCTAACACTCTTGGATATTTCTTTTGTAAGCTCTGTATCACTCTGAGTGTTTATCTCACAAAGAATATATCAATTTAAGTTCTTGAGATGGAAAAATTTCTTTGATTTTCGTATGCTCTGTTTAGCTCTGTTCTTGCTCTATTGCATTCTTGCTTATGCTTTCCACTGCTTCAATCTTCATCCTTTTATAGCTGGTAATGAGAATCCGTTCGTTGGAAAGAAACGTTCTCATTTTTGAATTTCATCTAGCTGTATTATCTTTTCAGAGGATAAGGTAACGTTGCAGATATGTCAGAGATTCTCGGCAAGTTGAGCTTGATCCTTTTATAGTTGGTAATGAGAATCCGTTCATTGGAAAGAAACATTCTCATTTTTGAATTTCATCTAGCTGTATAGCCTTTTCAGAGGATAAGATAACGTTGCAGATATGTCAGAGATTCTCTGCAAGTTGAGCTTGAGGTTCTCGCAAAAATGGCGTCCCAAAAATCTTCATCTGGTGTAGATCACGCCTCTTGGGATTTCTATCTTCAAAAATATAATCTCCAATTTAATCCCTTACTAGTTTAGACTAGTATTTTTGCTTCTGCAACTTCTTCTTGTATTTTCCTCTGTACTTCACGTTTGTATTTTCCTCTGTACTTCACGTCTGGGTTTAGACTAGTATTTTTGCTTCTGCAACTTCTTCTTGTATTTTCATCCCTTACTTGATATGGACTTGCCACTTCATCCCTATTGAAGCCATTTGGACTTGCAACTTACTTGATTTGGACTTGCAACTTCATCACTATTGAAGCCATTTGGACTTGCAACTTCATCACTATTGAAGCCATTTGGACTTGCAATTTATCCCTATTGAAGCCATTTGGACTTGCAACTTACTTGATTTGGACTTGCAACTTCATCCCTATTGAAGCCATTTGGACTTGCAACTTCATCCCTATTGAAGCTATTTGGACTTCATCCCTATTGAAGGGATTTGGACTTGCAACTTCATCCCTTGCTGCTATTTGGACTTCATCCCTATTGAAGCCATTTGGACTTGCAACTTCATCCTTTGCTGCTATTTGGACTTCATCCCTATTGAAGCCATTTGGACTTGCAACTTCATCCCTTGCTATTTATATCTTGAATTGAATTGATGCCCTTTGCAAATCTCATCTATCTTGAATTGAATCGATGCTCTTGCAAATCTCAAATTGAAATTGCATCCCTATTTCAATTTTGAGATAATTCATCGCTTCAATTAATTTGGAATTGCATCAGCTTCCCTTCGGCCAAACCATAGCCTATCTTGAATTGTTGCTGCCCTTTGCAAATCTCAAATTGAAATTGCATCCCTATTTCAATTTTGAGATAATTCATCCCTTCAATTAATTTGGAGGGCTACTTCATCTGATGGATTTAAACTTGGCTTCTTTAAAATATGTAAAATGTGGGATTCAAACCTATGACCTTACATATAATATTTCAAGCTTCTACCAACTCGTTCATACATCCTTTTAGTTATCATCTTGTTTCGCTTGGTGTACTCCTTTCTTTCTACTTGATCTTCAAGATAGCTTCATGCAAACTTCAAGTCACGTTCTTCTTCGGGATTTCTTGAGGGATTTCTTCTTGAATTTCTTTGAGAGATTTCTTCTTGAATGTCTTTGAGAGATTTCTTCTTCGGATTATAGTTTTCATAACTTGTGTACATTTTTCATACGCATACATCTTCCTCTTCTGTTTGCCATTTTCACTAGGCGAATTCTTGATTTTAGGCTTTATATATTCTTCATCCATTTCCTCAACTAATGAATTTATTTTCCCTTTCTTGGTCTATGACTCGACTAGTCTAACCAAAATAAAATTGGGGTTCTACGGTTTACAATATGACATATCAAAATCTATTACAATTTATTCTTAACAATTTCCCCCCTTTTGATAATGCCATAACTTATACTCAAACATTGGCTTTAAGTCTTTGAAAAATAATTTCAATTTTTTTTAATTTTATTTTGACAAAGCCAAGATGAGTTTGACAAAAATAATTCTAGGGAAAATACTTGTGAATTAATTCAGACAAGTCCTATACGCATCCTTGATTAATTTTAATCAATTTTTATCTTTTTAATCTTCAATTTTGCATGCGTTTAACAACTCTTGTCTTTTAATTCACGAACTAATACATGATAGCCAAAATAAATAAAAAACAAACTTAGATCAGACCAAGGGAAATATTTATTCATATTAGTCGATGGAGGAAATTTTTATTATAGTCAAAATCATTCCAAAATATAGATATTCAAAACACCATATTTTTGAGGAGTTCATGTCTGATTACCTTCTGGGTTTCTTGACTCCCATGTCAGCTTTCAATATGTCCTTGATGTGTTCTCTCATCTTGCAGATATCATTTTTGAATTTTTCACATTCAAATCTCTTGGTCACATTTTCAGTCATGTAGTGTCCAAAGGCATCTTTAATGTTGGTGCTCGGAAGAACTCCGGCTTTCCACCAAACTATGCATTCTTCAAAGCTTCTTTGGAATCCCAAACTTTCACCATTATTGTTGGTATGATCTCTAAGCTCGTACCACATCTCGGTTTGCTTCCTTTTCGCTTTTTCTTCATTATTCTTGTCAGATATCCATTGAGCTTGATCAGCTTTGGGCCATCTTTTCACCATACTCGGCAAGTTCTCGGATGTCCAGATTTTTTGCGGTGTTACGGTTCCTTTTGAGCATTCGAACCAGCCTCGAGTTTCAGCAACTTTCGATGAGCTTGATCCAAGACTCGGATTTGCAAATTGAGCGAAACCAACTTGGGATTGTTGACCACGTCCTCGGCCACGGCCTTTCGTTGGTGCGGCGATCAAAACTGGCTATTGTGGTTGACTTCCAAGGATGAATTCTTGTTGTTGTAAAGCCAGATGATTGAGAATTTCTTCCCCCCTTATGGCATTATCAATCAAAAAGCCAAGGGATTTGGAATCTTGTTATTGATTGGCTTTAACAATTTTAACACCATCATTTGTTTTGAGAGAAACATCCTGCAAATCAGATGTTTTGTTAGCCATAGAGGATAATTCTACCTCAAGGTGATTTATCCTTGTCTCTTGGTCTTGTATGGCCTTTATTTGTCTCAAGTGTCTTTCATTGTTGATCTTCTCGGTAGCTTCTCGTTCCTTCTTCATGAGTTGGATTATTTCCAATAATCCTTCGGTGAGATCTCCTTTCAGATGTCTTTCGGCTCTGTCTATTCTCGTTTGCAGAGCGTTTTGATGTTCCAATAGCTCCTTCAAATTAAATTGGTTCGTGTGTCCTCAAAATTTTGCAAAGAGAGATGTCCTTGCTCGGTTAGAGTAGTTCCAATCTTTTGACACACAACATCACTTGTCTCTGTAACTTTTGCAAATAGTAGTGATGTTAACAAATCTTCTTCATCTTCTTCACGACTTCGGCTTCCACTCATGTTCAGAGAGTGCAAAGATTTGAACAAATTCCTTCGTGAATCAGGTAGAAATGGGTTTTCAACAAGTTGCAAATTTCCTTAAGGTAAATCGGCTTCTTGATGTTGATTTCCAGTTTCTTCTTCTGCAATGATCTCTGTTCTCGAAATAAGCTCTGTATTTAAATTGACTTCCAGAGAGTTGTTTTGATGTGACATCACAAAGTTGTTATTGTGCACTGGCGCTTCATACAAACATTCCCCCCCCTGATGGTCTAATTCCACCTTCAATTTGATCCCTTACTTCATCCATTGTAGGGTCCATTGCATTTATATCAATATTGGTGGGGGTCACTTTAGATATCAAAAGTTCAGCATAGTGAACTCTAACAGGAATAGAATCATGATTTTCAGGGGCTGAAATTGGTACTTCAACAAGTGTACTTCCTTAATTCGCCCTTTCTCCAAAATTTTCAAGAAAATCATTGGCTATATTAATTGAAGTATCACCTGGATGTTGATGAGTGTCATTCAAAGATTTGTGTAGAGCAATCTGTAGTCTCACTTCATTCTCCTTTTCGATATTATCAGAAGGGACTTGAGTGACATTTTCTTGTGCTGCTGAGGCCACACGTTTCCCTTTACTATTTTTCTCTTGAAGCTTCAGTCCATAAATTTGATTTGCATCCATGTTTAGTGCTTCGAGCATTGAGTCAGTTCCAAGCCATTCAAAGGCAAATTCTTCACTTCGTATCAATTCTGAGTCAACTTTTGAGATAAATGAATGATATCTTTCTAGTCTCCATTTCTTCCATGCTTGAACTCGGTTTAATTCCTTCATTAGTTCTGGGTCATCTCGAATTTGTGTTGTATCAAACACTATGGGTTCAACATTAGCTTCAACTACAGATTGATTTGAGATTCTCCTTTGCAAATCATTTGAAACTTGTACTTCAACTCCTGCAAACTTCATTCTGGTGGTGTCTTCTTCAGCTGGCATCACGGGTCTGTCCACTTCATGAGCTTCAGACTCTGCCACTTCTTGAAACAGAATAAGTGCTATGGCCGAGCTTACGACTTCTTGATCTCTGTTGCTTGGATTGCTAGAACCCATATGTGCACTTGCTGCTGATAAGGTTCTACTGTTCCTTTTTCGAGAGCTTTGTGGTGTGCTTGTGGAACCACCTCCTTCAGATCCTTTCCTTCGATTTGATTTCTTGCTATAGTCGGGTCCAAATTTTTTGAAAAGTGTTCTGTAGATTCCAACACTTTTGTGTCTTGTAAGAGACACATTCTTTTTTCTTAGAATTTCTCCAACAATAAGTCCATACCCAACTTTATGAAGAAAGTGATTTCCTTCAAGTGGTCTACCATGAGGTTTTGCACTATTCACAAAAAATAATAGGCAATTGAAGATGTACTTAGCCCAGTTGAATTTTATTCCTTGCATGATTCCGTTCATCAGACTTACGGATGCTCCAGATAGATCGTCCACACTTCCAAGTTTGTTGTCAAGGATTTTGTACATCATCTCGATAAGCATATCGTACTCGGGTTTCAGCACGTTCTTTGGCTCAGTCAAGCCATGAGCTACAGGTGCTTTTGGACCACGAATTTCATCCCAGAAAGATTGAACATCATAATGGTGACTTTCTGGCATCAACTCTGAATCAGGGAATTTGAAGTAATCCTTGATGTCCTTTTCAGAAATTTAAACATCTGTTCTTCCAACCTTAGAGTGAATCACGTTGTCCTTCACAGTGGCATGAAGATAGAACTCGGTCACATCTATTTCAAAAGCTCCAACATATTTGTAGGTGAAGAAATCATATAGTCCACAATCCTTCAAAGCATTGAGAATCTTCTTTGCTGTTTCCTTTTCGACTGCTCCAATCATGAAAAACTCCGGATTGAGTGTCATCCCATCAATCAGTTGTTGTTGTAGAATAAGTAGATTTTTGGGTTGCATGGCTTCGGTTCTAGACATGGTGTTCGCTGGTGAGATTGAGAGCTTGGGAGAGAGAGATTTCTGATCTTGGTAGAACTGAAATTTTCGTCTGAGAGGAATACGAAGGGTTTCATATGGTTTAAGAAGGATTTAAGATGAGGTATGATTCTCAGAGAGAAATCTCAATTGAGACCCTTAGAATAGGTGTGGTGAAAAGGCACATTTAGGGGTGGAGGTGTCTTTTGGTTAAGGTGTTACTAGGAAAGAGAAGAGGGTTATCATTAGCAGACAAGAGCATTAAATGCCTCACAGTCTCTTAGGTACCCTATATACGTAAGGTGTATAGAGTAAGGAGATTATGAATGGACACCTCTGATTTTTCTTGAAGATTTGAGAGAGAGTATGGATTTGGGAGGAGATTTTTCGGGAGAGGGGATCTGATTTACGAGAGAGGGTCAGATTTTTGTGGGATTAATTATGGGTGGAAGTTTAAGGGGTGTGGGTTTTTAGAGGTGGAGAGTTTTAATGGGATTGAGTTTTATGGGTAGAGGTTTAGAGGGAGGAGGTTTCAATCCAATCTGATCTCTTCCTTTTTCTTCTCAAAAACACGTACACATCAGATTCAAACACATAATTTCACATAAATATGATCACACAAATTACACAAATTTTCGTAAATCTCACATGCAATTTCGAAACATATATGGAATTTTAAATTTTAGCAATTAAATCACATCCATATATAATTATACATATACACGGTAAAAAAAAAAATTAAGAAACACGATTTTTGGAAATTAAACAAATTAGACAAAGCTTTCCAAATAACATATACATACACACGGTTTAACACTTTAGTAAACATATTTCTTAAACACATAAGCAATTATTTAGAAACTAGTAAAAATTATTCTAATCACAAAAATTATCATGTAAACATGTAAATTATAAACCAAATTATAAACCACATTTCGCAAATAGTCAAATAACATAAAAAAAAAAATAAATTGTTCATGCAAACAAATTAACACAAACATTAACATAACTTGCGGTCCAAGTAACGATTAAAAAACATGCAATTCAAAAACAAATTAGATCAAATAAAATTGCACATTTTGTCAAATTAATTTGCATGGCATATAAAATCACGTTAAACACCACATGCAATTTCGTAATTAAAAACTTAACACATTTAGCAAATTAGTTTATGTGGAAATTAAGTACATAGAAATATGTAAACTCGTAAAACATATAAAAGCATATGAACACGTAAAACACATAATTTGAGCATATGTATCTTTTTTAGATCAAGAGATTAAGTTCAGTGATACTTAGCTCATTTCAAGCATTCCCAATTCGTGCCTTAAGGTAGAAAATTTCGTTTCGCATAAAGGCTTCGTGAGAATATCTGCAACTTGGTTCTCCGTAGGGATATACTCGAATTTCTGCTTGATTTTCAATTTCTCTAGTAATTGCATCCAGGGGTTGATTTGCAATTTCCATTTCAACTGCATCCCTGGGTTGATTTGCAATTTCAATACCAATTGCATCCCACACTTCATTTCTTACTGGATGAGAGATGGGATTTTCTAGAGAAGTAATTTCCAACTCATCCATTCCCTGCAAAATATTTTTTTCACACGTATCATCGGTATCACAAAAATAAATATGACACTTGTTACCATTTTGTTCAATATTTTCGCCATTTTCGTCCAGAGCATCAATATTGACGTGTGATTTTTCATCAAATACCACGTGTATGGATTCTTCAACCACCATTGTTCTTTTGTTCAAAACTCTGAATGCTTTGTTGGTAGTCGAGTATCCTAGAAAAATTCCTTCATCTGCACGCTCATCAAAAGCTTTTATATGCAATTTATCATTGATATGAATAAAGCACTTACATCCAAAAATATGAAAATAACCAATATTTGGTTTTCTCCCTTTTATATAGCTCATATGTCGTCTTGCTATACTGCTTGTGGATCATGCTTCGATTTTGAGTGTAACAGGCAGTGTCGATAGCTTCCGCCCAATATCTTTTCGGGAGACCGGCTGCACTAATTATCACTCGTGCGGCTTCTTTAAGCGTCCAGTTTCTTCTTTCGGCAACACCGTTTTGTTGTGGTGTTCTCGCGGCAGATAATTGATGTGATATTCCATGTGTATTGCAAAATGATTGTACAACGCTGTTCACGAACTCGGTTCCACGATCGGTTCGGATTTTTGATATTTGTAATTCTTTTTCGTTTTGTAGTTGCTTCAACAGCTTCGGCAACACTTGTTCAACTTCATTTTTCTTCTTGAGAAACACGGTCCAAGTGTACCTGGAAAAATCATCAACAACAACAAGAGTATATTTCTTACCACTTACACTTATTGGATCAACCGGTCCAAATAAGTCCATGTGTAACAAGCTTAGCGGTCTTGATGTTGATTCGTGCGTCTTAGACTTGAATGATGATTTGATTTGCTTTCCGCGTTGACATGCATCACACACTTGGTCCTTCTTGAAGATAATACTTGGTAGTCCTTCAACTAGATTTTTCTTTGCAAGTTGATTGATAGTCTTGAAGTTTAAATGGTTGACCTTTCTGTGCCATTCCCAATTTGCTTCATTCGAATTTCTGGCCATTAAGCATACTGAATCCTTGCTTTTGCTCCAATCAAAAATATACATGTTCTTTCTCCTTTTTCCAGTGAGCACAACTTCATTTGAGAGCTCATTTTTGATTAGGCAATTTTCTTTGGAAAACTCCACAAGATAGCCTTTATCACAAAATTGACTGGTGCTCAACAAATTGAACTTTAGGCCTTCAACAAATGAAACATCTTCGATCTTTAAACCATTTCTTTCAATTGTACCAACTCCTTTTGTAGTTCCATAATTTTGATTTCCTCCAAATATGACTTTTGGTCCATCGATTTTCTTGTAGTTCACTAGATATGATTTATTTCTAGTCATGTGGCGTCAGCAACCACTATCGATGTACCAAACATCCTACAAAAAAGATTAGTTGGTTTTAGGTACCCATACTTGCTTGGGTCCTTTACTGTTAGTGATTTTTGGTAACCAAACCCACTTAGACCCTATTGAATTAAGAAGGCAGTTTGTAACCATTTGAAACACGATAATCATAATTAACTTTTGAAAACATTTTTGGCGCCGGGTTTTGAAAAACATTTTTATACTTAGGCACCTGGGAAGAGGATTGTTGCTTTGGTCTATAAGAAGCATTAAAACAAGATTTACACAACCAATCCTTTTGAGTGGAATAAAATCTTCCAACTCTATTTCTAGAAAAGCTTCCGTCTTTTCTAAAAATTCTTTTTGCACTTGACTCTTTGGCATATCTTTGCTTGAAGAATTTTTGTTGCTTTGCCGTAGTATTGAACGGTTTCGGCTTATCAACATTCAACTTTGCTTTCTCATGATAGCCAAGTCATTGTCTCATTGTGCTATACTGACTTTTAACAAATTTTACCACTTGCACTTTATTAGTTAAAGGAGTAGTAAGATTAGTCAATTTCGGAGGGGTTTGAGAACATGTGGAGTCATAACCAATTCCGGTTTTATCTCCAGATGGCTTTTGCATGCTTATCATTTTATCCATAATTTTGGACGAATTAGTAAACGTAGCAATGGTAGCCCGAAGGTTATGTTCTCTAACCTCTCTAGCTTTGCACTCTTCTTGAAGGTGAATATTTTCACTCTTCAATTTACTCACTTCAAGTAAAGCATCTTGCAATTTTTTATTCATCTCTTCTTTTTCAAGACTTAGAATATTATTGCGCTCCTTGAGTTGAGGATGAGTGAGCATAATCTCTTGACAATCTCGCATTAGACTTCCAATAGATTCACGAGAAAAAGAGGAACTAACGGAATTGAAAGAATTAGATGTTACATCTTCTTCCTCTGCTCCAAGAGCCATTAAGCAATCTTCGCTTGAACTCAACTTAATTGATTTGCATACTAGAGCCGTGACATCTTCCAAACTTGAGCTTTCATCGCTTGATGACGATGAGTTTAGAAATTCAAATTCAATTCAGATATTACATGATAGATCCCTATATGAAAGCAACCACATAAGTCTCCTGAACTCTAGACTAGAAATAACAAACCAAGACTAAAGCTATAGGAATATAAACTATACATTATAAAACTAACAATAATAATATATGTCTAACAATGACAATCCATCCGACTCATCATTTTCATTTGGTTCGTTGCTAACGAGAGCTTTTCTTTTTTCGCGCTTGAACCTTCGATCTTTGCTTTCGGATTTATTCGGTGTGGATTCAACATTTTTGCCTTGATACTTGCTAATGATCGGATACGGACAATTCATTTTAAAATGCCCGGGTTTGTGGCAATTGTAGCATAGATCTTTATTTATTCTTCTACTTTCTCTTCATGTGTTTTTCGAACAGCATTTTGGATTCCACGAGATAAGTTTTTGTTGTCTCCTTACCGCATGAACCTTTTGAATTTTCTAACAAAGAGAGCAAATTGTTCGTCAGTCATAAAATCAACATTATTTTCTGCTGACCTGCAGGTTGACGGTTGTTCGGCCACTAGAGCTGGATTTCGAATTTCATGAGCATCATCATCTTTGGCCTTCATCTCGAACTCATATGCTTTAAGATCACTAAATAATTTGTCGATTGACAATATTCTTAGATTTCGGTGATCTCGCATAGCCGTAATCTTCATATCCCATGTAGACGGTAATCCTCGTAAGACTTTGAGATTAATTTCCTTTTGGCTAATATTTTTGCCAAGGTCATTAATTTCTCCAAGGATTTTGATCTTTCGAGCTTCCATATCAACAATGGATTCGTTTGAGAGCATCTTGAAGTCCTCAAACTTCTTCATAGCAATAGTGAGCTTGTTATCTTTTTCTTGTTCATCTCCTTCTCCGATCTTGATGAGAGTATCCCAAATTTCTTCTGCACTTGTACATTTTTGAACTTTTGGGAATATCGTATCATCAATGGATTTGAACAGAATATCATTGGCAATGTTGTCAAGATTGTCCTCTTTCTATCATCCGATGTCCATTCCGGTTTTGGCTTTGGTATGAATTGTTGAGCATCCGATGATAGAAGAAAAGCCGTATTTACTTTCAATATTTCAATCGGGCCGTTAGAGATAACTTCCCACATTTCATCATGTAAGGCTTATAGATGAACCTGCATACGAACTTTCCAATCATTAAATTTATCAAGCAAGAATAATAGATTTTGAGCTAAATCTTTATTCATCTTCTCGGTGGATGCGAGAGATAAATAATCCAATTACACACACTGGGTAAAATGGATCTGCCTAGCAGTCAGAAACTGGTTGACCCAAATAAGCAACGTGATTTGAATACCAGTGGTTGGTATTAGTCAAAACAAGCGGACTCAAATAGGCTACAGGCTTTGATACCAATTGTTAGTATCAGTTAGAAAGAGATTGGCTCAAATAGGCAGCCTGCTCTGATACCAACTATTGGTCCCAAAAGAGATAAGGTGAAAGTCTAGAGGGGGGGAGGGGGAGGGGGGGGGGGGGGGGGAATAGACTTTCAAACTTTTTAGCATAGTGCAACAATGGCTAAGGCAACAGAGAAACCAAGACTCTTAACTAGATTGTTAGAGTCCGGTGCACAGCGGAAATAATAAACGATACGGTGTGTGTGTATTTGTGTCAAGATTATTCTCGTGAGAAGCAAGCAAGAGCAGTAAGTAAAGAAAGCAGTAAAGAACACAAGGCAATTTATAGTGGTTCGGAGGTGGTGTAATCCTCCTACTCCACTTGCTCTTATCGTCCAAGGGCAATTCACTATATCCACCACTTCTTGGTTCCAAGATACAATGAATTCCGTGATCTAGTGCTTTGATCACCAAGCCCACACTAATCACGCCCAGTGCCACCAACACTGCTGCTTCGGGTTTCACATCGCCGCGTTACTTTCCCAGGATTTCACGACTCCGCGTTACTTTCCCCCCGTCTTCTACGCTCCGGTAGAAACGCTCCTTCCGTGATCTAGTGCTTTGATCACAAAGCCTGCACTAATCACGCCCAATGTCTTCCGACACTGCTGCTTCGGATCTCACAACTCCGTGTGACAATCCAGGATTTCACAACTCCGTGTTACTTTCCTCCTTTCCCTTGTTTTTCTCCAAAACAAGTTTTGCGTTGCTTCCAACTTTGAGACTCTGTAGTTGATCTTCAATGATGCGCTTAGTCTCTTGTAGTTGATGAAGATTCTAACACTCTTGGATATTTCTTTTGTAAGCTCTGTATCACTCTGAGTGTTTATCTCACAAAGAATATATCAATTTAAGCTCTTGAGATGGAAAACTTTCTTTGATTTTCGTATGCTCTGTTTAGCTCTGTTCTTGCTCTATTGCGTTCTTGCTTCTGCTTTCCACTGCTTCAATCTTCATCCTTTTATAGCTGGTAATGAGAATCCATCCGTTGGAAAGAAACGTTCTCATTTTTTAATTTCATCTAGCTGTATAGCCTTTTTAGAGGATTAGATAACGTTGCAGATATGTCAGAGATTCTCTGCAAGTTGAGCTTGAGGTTCTCGCAAGAATGGCATCCCAAAAATTTTCATCTGGTGTAGATCACGCCTCTTGGGATTTCTATCTTCAAAAATATAATCTCGAATTTAATCCCTTACTAGTTTAGACTAGTATTTTTGCTTCTGCAACTTCTTCTTGTATTTTCCTCTGTACTTCACGTCTGGGTCTGTCTACTGCTTCCAGACTTCATCTTTATAATTGACTTGGGAAATCTCTTCCCATGTGAACTTCATCCCTTACTATATTTGGAAGTGAAATCTCATCTCTTCCTTGATTTGTCAATTGAAACTCATCCCTTACTTGGACTTGCAACTTCATCCCTTTTGATTTGTCAATTGAAATCTCATCCCTTACTTGATTTGGACTTGCAACTTCATCCCTTGCTATTTATATCTTGAATTGAATTGAAGCGCTTTGCAAATCTCATCCCATCAAGTTGAAACTTCTGCCCCAAGGGTGAGATACGTGAACTTCATCCCTTCAAATTGAAATTGCATCCCTATTTCAATTTTTTTTGAGATAATTCATCCCTTCAAATTGAAATTGCATCCCTATTTCAATATTTCAATTTTTTTGAGATAATTCATCCCTTCAGTTTGGAATTGCATCCCAATTTCAATTTTGAGAAACTTCATCCCTTCACTTTGAAAATCTCATCCCATAGTTAACCTGAAAATCTCATCCCAAATTGACTTTGCAAACTGCTTCCCTTCGGCCAAACCATAGCCCATACTTCTTGATAATTCATCCCTTTCCCTTCGGCCAAACCATAGCCCATACTTCTTGATAATTCATCCCTTCAAATTGGAATTGCATCCCAATTTCGATTTTGAGAAACTCCATAGCCCATACTTCTTGATAATTCATCCCTTCAAATTGGAATTGCATCCCAATTTAGATTTTGAGAAACTTCATCCCTTCACTTTAGAAATCTCATCCCATAGTCAACTTGGAAATCTCATCCCAAACACTTTATAGTCAACTTGGAAATCTCATCCCAAACACTTTATAGTCAACTTGGAAATCTCATCCCAATTGACTTTGCAAACTGCTTCTTCTGATGGATTTAAACTTGGCATCTTTAAAATATGTGGGATGTGAGATTTGAACGTATGACCTTACGTATAATAATATTTTGGTTATCATCTTGTTTCGCTTGGTGTACTCCTTTCTTTCTATAGATGCTTAATCTTCAAGATAGCTTCATGCAAACTTCAAGTCACGTTCTTCTTCGGGATTTCTTCTTGAATTTCTTTGAGAGATTTCTTCTTGAATGTCTTTGAGAGATTTTTTCTTCGGATGATAGTCTTCATAACTTGTGTACATTTCTTCATACGCATACATCTTCCTCTTCTGTTTGCCATTTTCACCAGGCAAATTCTTGATTTTAGGCTTTATATCTTCTTCATCCATTTTCTCAACTAATGAATTTATTTTCCCTTTCTTGGTCTATGAATCGACTAGTCTAACCAAAATAAAATTGGGGTTCTACGATGTACAATATGGCATATCAAAATCTATTACAATTTATTCCTAACAAGAATATTTTTGTCCAAAAAATTATATAATACAACTCTTATGTGGCATAATGTATAAAAAAAATGAACATAAATAACGGATATAACCTAGATTGAAACTTATTATGTTTTTAGATATTATAAATTAAAAATTAATTATTATTTTATTTTCATTTAAGCAAGAAAGTAGCTATATATATATATATATATATATATATATATATATATATATATATATATATATTGAGTACTACTGACTCTGTTACAATGTAGTATCTGTTCATAACTACAGAAAGTAAGTATACTTAATAAATACTAAACCATACTTAATATCATAACTAATAAGAACAACCAAATTTACTAATCAATACTTATACATAATAACTATTTAAAATTTCAATATAGCTACTTACACAACCACAATATAATATAAATAATTCACAAATTCACAACTTCATCATACTATAATCCACAAATTTAATACTTATATACACAGTCATCTAATATATAAATAATTCAAAACTTCACCATACTATAATCCACAAATTCAATACTTATATATAAACAATCATAATATAATTCAAAAATTCAATACTTATCCACAAACATAATATAAAATAAATAATTTATGAATTCACAACTTAATATTATAATTCATAAATAAATAATATATTATAAATAAATTTAATAAATAAATTAATATAATATTTACACACAATATTTAAAAAATACCTCAAAGGAGTGTTGCATGTCGTAACCATGATAATGAACATGTACATGTGTTTATTCGTTTAGCATTCGTGAACGTTTAAAGAACACCTTCGCGAATGTTAACAAACACTAATGAACACTTAACAAACAAATACGAATATAATTTTTAAAAAAACCTTAACAAATGAAACGAACACGAACACTCTAAAAATCTTAACAAACAAACACGAACAACCTCTATTCATTCGTGTTCGGTTTGTCAAGTCATACGTACATCTACAGCTGAGTTGCTACCGCCGGAGTTGCTGCTACAGTTGTCTCGCCACTAGAAGTTTCGAAAGAGATCTACTTCATCGTCGAATATAAGTCGTCGCCAAAGATAAACAGCTCCGTTGTCGTCGTCGTTGTGTGCCGCTATCACCAACTAGAGCTGCAGTCAAAGAAGAATGAAGTAGAAGAACAAGAAGCTATAACACAAAGTTTTTTTTTCTTTTTTTTCTTTTTAATATGTTGAATAGCAAGAAGAAGAACACTTAGAGCCCGACCGTTTACTTCAGGAAACTGTTTTATGATTTTTGTTTTCTAATTTTCCAGCTGTTTTCATTATCTATTATGTATTTTATGTTTTCTATTTAAAAAACATACTTACTAACACTCATTTTTTAAATTTATTTTGTAGACTAACGTTATAAAATTAACACAAATTTAATTTTGAGTGATTTTTGGACATTATATTTAAAATATTTTTGTATATGTTTAAATGGAATAGATATAATTTTTACTTTTAAGTCTAATATATGTAACATTTTTTTTATATATATTTAATATCCAAACCAAATTTATTACTGTATATAACATAACTACAAATATGTTATGTTACTTTATGTTATATATATATATATATATATATATATATATATATATATATATATATATATATATATATATATATAGGGTTGAGTTCAAATGAGGACAACAATATATAGAGGACTGTGAGGACAAATAATGGGCACACAACAAATTTATACCAGGCACACAACTTAATACATTATGACACACAAGAATAAATGTAAACATCAGGTTTCGAACCCAGGCTCTATAAATTAACAAATCTAGCGCGCGACATACAAACTGTGGCACACGACTACATTCGATCATGCACACGACATACCTGCTAATGGCACACACTACATCTGTCCTCACAGTCCTCTATAATATACTTGTCCTCATTTGAATACACATCTATATATATATATATATATATATATATATATAAAAGATTTTTACATTTAACATCCAAACCAAATTTATATCTGTATACACCGAATCAATGATATATTAAGTTTAATCAAAATATAAAACTTGGTGTAGAGTTCAAGTTCTAATTATGGTAATGTGAATAATGTATAACTTTAAATATAAACAAATAAATTATATTTATATAAGTAAATGCAAGTAAAAAAAGAAAAGAAAATGTTGATAAGTAAAAGAAGATGATAATGAATGTAATCATAATAATGAATAAATATGTAAGTAGATAATGGTGAGAATGCGATTATAGTGATATATAGCCAAATAGATGATAGAGATTATGTTTTCTATTTAGAAAATAGTTTGTAAAAGTTTTTCAATTTTCTAAAAAAATTGTAGAAATTTGTGCTAGTAAACATGTTTTCTATTTTATATTCTCAAATTCTCCAATTTAAAAAACAAAAAACTGGAGAAATTCTCTAGTTAGTAGACGTGCCCTTAGAATTTTTTGGTAGGTGGAGGAGAATTATTATATTTATACGTTCAATAGCGTCTTTACCATTAGGTAAAGACGCCTATTATACCATTTTTTTTATTATTATTTCACTCGTCTCTTTTTATCTGTTATGTTTATCATTGGTCAAACCAACTCTTTTTTCATTGTTTATTTTATTTAGTAATTTTTAATTATTTATAAATTTGATTTTTTGTGTGTTAATAGTACTTTGGAAAAAAGGTCAAATAGGCCCTTGAACTTTACTCAATAAGTCAATTAGGTCCTTAAATTTTGAAACTTGCAATTAAACCCTTAAACATATTATTTTAGTGCATTGAAACCCAAAAACCTATTGGTGACCTGTAATTACAGGTCACTAGGATTCCGACGAGACTACGACCATATTCTGGCAAAAAACACCAGCGAAATAGTCGCCAGTGTCGTTTGGTTGCCTTCTCCGGCAAAGGAGAAGGCAGACCAAACGCTGGAGAAGGCGACCAAACTGGTTGCCTTCATCGGCGAGACCAAATCAGTTGGTCTGCATTCTCCTTCGCAGTTACCATTCCAAATGGGTGGTCATAGGTTCAAACCTCGATGGTGGGGCTTAGATTCTTTGGGCACAAAATGTTTGAGAAAGTATAAAACCTATATTACTTTTTAAAAAATCATAAGTATTTCAAAAAAATGTAGTTTCAAAATATATAATTTTTATATGCTAATACTAAACTTAATATTATGAAAAATGAATTAAAAATAACTTCAGTTAAGCCTCGTTAACCGAACCAGACAAACAAAATGGGACAGAGAGTATTAAATACAATATTTTTTATACATTTATAATATGCATCTTTACTTACTTAATAAAGACACGTATAATAATGAAAATAAAAAATTTTAACAAAAACATGAATTACGTTATAGTAATGACGCGTCGCGTATTATATGATTAATATATAAATTTTTTAATACGCATACAGTACATGTCTTTACCTAGTAGTAAAGACATGTTTTGATTTCACGATAAAGACATGTATAGTTGTTTATATATGATAATGTTAATTCCTTCATGTACTCAAGTGTGTAGCAGTGTGTATAACGATATATTTAAAGTCAAGAGTAAAATAGGAGAATATTAGCTCCAAGAAGTCTTTTATTCATTGTAGTTCTAGCTTTTTGTAGAGTGAGTTGAGAGGAATTCTAAGTTTAGAGAGAGTGTGTAGTGGAATAGAGAGGGAAAGGACCCCCCCCCCCCCCCCCCCACAATGAAGGGCTAATGCCCTCTATATAGGCACTTATCCCATTGACTTTGACCCGAGTCGTTTGACATCGACCCAACTATAAAACGAGAGCATTGACGTATAGGGAGGTCAAGACCGGCGAATATTCCCTATTAAGTAGCCCCCCTCAGTCTGTGTCCTGACGTCGAGCTAATGAGGAAGGGTTCGGGCTGGAAAATATGACTATATAGTCCTTGACTTTTACGCCGGTTGCCTCGTTAAAAACTATAGACTAAGGAGAAAAGAGCACAACCTTAAGCACAATCTTTTGGACTATAAGGGGTTTCCTGAATTTTACCGATTTAGGGATCAGATTTGCAATACGATTTGAGAGATCGAATTATACCGATCTAGCGACTGAATTTTAACGTGATCAGGTGATCAATTTTACCAATCAAGAGATTGGATTTACCCGGGGTGGAAGTCCGACCTTGCGGGCTCAATTGCCTATTTCGTATGGCTTAATGCCGAGATCTGATCCCGGGATCATCGTGCCAATAGTGGCAATACTGACCTAATCGGGTTTATGACGCCGGTGGTGACAATGCTAACCTAATCGGGCTTATAGCGCCGGTGGTGGCAATGCTGACCTAAACGGACTTATAAGCGTCGGTCGTGGCAATGCTGACCTAATCAGGCTTATAGCGTTGGTGATGGCAATGTTGAACTAATCGGGCTTATAGCGCTGGTGGTGGCAATGCCGACCTAACTGGACTTAACTGCCTACTTTGTAAGTCTTAAGCCGAGGTATGGCCTCGGGCTTACAGGGCCGATGGTGGTAATGCTGACCTAACCGGACTTATAGCGTCGGTGGTGACAATGCCGACCTAACCAGGCTTCACACACGACTAATCTACATACATGATCGTGATACAATTTAGAACACAAATTTAAAAAATTTACAAGTTCTAAAAAATTCTCCTTCATTAGATCGCATCTTCGAACAGGTGGGCTCGAGCACTTGATGGAGTTTGCGGTCGAGGCCATTTCCCCTCGCTGGTCTGGAGAGCCTTTGTTCTTTGCTCTTCTGATTGTAGGGGTCCGGAGATCTTTGTCTTTTGTGCCCCGCCGGTCCGAGACCACATGATTTTGACCATCAGGTCGGAAACGGAGATAACTTTGCTCCGTCGGTCCGGTCCATCCAAGCACCACTTTTATTTCGGCCTTCAGGCCATAAACGAGGATAACTTTGCCTTGCTGGTCTGGAGACCACATTTATTGCGACGTTCAGGTCGGAAACGGAGATAACTTTGCTCTGCGAGTTCGGAAACCACTTTTATTTCGGCCTTCAGGCCATAGGTCCGGAGACCGAAAAGTTTTTCGACATTGCGGTTGTGATGTCGGCCTTCAGGCCATAGGTCCGAAAGCCGAAAATTTTTTCGACATTGCGGTCGTGATGTCGGCATTCAGGCCATAGGTTCGGAGATCGAAAAGTTTTTTGACATTGCGGTCGTGATGTTGGCATTCAGGCCATATGTCCGGAGACCGAAAAGTTTTTTGACATTGCGGTTGTGAGGTCCGGAGATCGTAAATTTTTTCGACATTGCGGTTGTGATGTCGGCCTTCAGGTCATAGGTCTGGAGACAGAAAAGTTTTTCGACATTGCGGTCGTGATGTCGACTTTCAAGCCATAGGTCTGGAGACTGACAAAGTTTTTCGACATTGCGGTCGTGATGTCGGCCTTCAGGCCATAGGTCTGAAAACCGAAAATGTTTTTCTACATTGCGGTCGTGATGTCGGCCTTCAGGCCATAGGTCCGGAGACCGAATAGTTTTCGACATTGTGGTCGTGATGGTGGGCACTTTGCCCTCGCAGGTCCAGAGACCAAAATTGCCTACTTTGTAGGGCTTGATGCCGAGATTTTTTCCCGGGCTTAATGATGCCGGTGGTGGCAAGACCGACTTGACCGGGCTTACTACACTTAACTTTGGTATTACAATTTTCTAAGTAACAAGCTATAACCTATATAATTTGTACAATGCAAAACTACTACTATAAAGTGACATTGAATTAAACTGGAACTTTACAAATTCTAAAATTTCGCTTTTGTCTCTTCCAATGTTTCGCATGGTGTCAGCCATAAAAACTCAATTTTGCCAAATCTTTCGCATCCCCCGCCCACATCCACTAATACTACGGTCTACGGTGAGGTAAAATTTGGTTGCTAATCTGCGGAGCCTTTGATTTAAACGATCGACCAAGAGATAACATGGGGATGGGTCTTGGCCATCAACCAGGAGAAGTTTGGAAAGTCTCGAAGAGATCAAACTCAAGATTCCTTGGTGGCATATACGACCGGCGGTCGGGGACGTACGTAACTGAGAGACAGCAAGTAGTAAGGTCGGGAGGACGAACTCCGATCCGGTCACTCGTTCATAGAAGCCGGCGGGCTATTCCACTGAACCGATGTCAACTTCCCGATCGACAAAGTTGGAGTGCCATCGGAGCTCCATATACACTTGCATACCAACGAAGGAAGGTGAGGTTGGGAAAACGAGTCAGACGCCAACTGCACGATCACACACGCCTTCTGCCCTGTAACCATTCTTGGAGAAAAGCCAGCTAAAGCTTAGTCTGCACAACTTAATATACTTTGGATGAATGTAGAGTGTGCCGACCAACAGCTAGTCCACTATTTTGGCTTTCTTCTAGCCTGAGTTGAAGATTACACACCCAGATTCGGCGGCTTATTCGAAGAAGATCGGGAATTGAACACTTGTTCTTGGAGACCGGTGGTTGGTCGGGAACTCTGAGGCAAGGACGGTTGCCTAGTTAACAACTCGTGGCGCGGTGACTAATCACATGATGAGGTCGGGAGATCGACAGGAAGGAACAGAGAATCAGAGCCTTGCAAATGGTGAGACGCCGGTTTTGCTTTTCTTCGATTCTTGGAAGAACAAAGAATCTTCATCATCCATCACCCGATCTAGGAGTTGACCGGTTCGACGGTACAAGTGGTTACAAGGTAATTTGTAAGCAATAGCCAGGTTTAGTAGTTTACGGGCTGGCTTGTACCACCGGGTGACAATCGGGAGGCGCAACGCAGTTATCTGAAGACAATGTCTAAGTAATCTAAGTTACTACTCCAAGCCTATTATAGTCGGTGCGACCGGACTCGTGCTCGACACCGCATACTCAATGCTACAGCTCAGGCGCATCTCCCCCGACACAGACAAATCGTGTTGCAAATGGTCGTGCTTTCAAGAAGTAGACATGAGTTTATCATTATTTGAGTTCTTTCTCAACCTACTGAAACACAAAGAACCAATAACGCCTCCACTGAGGTTCGAAATCACAACCTTCCAAATGGAAGTCCAACCCGGGTACCATTAGACCACATAGTCTTGGTCATTATTTGAGTTAATTCTAGCATAGATCCCTTGTTTTTTGTGATAATTACACGTTTAGTCTTAGACTCTCATGTTTGCCTTTAAACACCATATTCTAGTAAATTCCAAACACTTTTAGTTTTTTTGGGTACATTTTCCCCACTGTGTAATAATAATAATAATAATAATAATAATAATAATAATAATAATAATAATAATAATAATAATAATAATAATAATAATAACAATAATAACAATAATAACAATAATAACAATAATAACAACAATAATAACAATAATAATAACAATAACAATAATAACAATAATAATAATAATAATAATAATAATAATAATAATTATTATTATTATTATTATTATTATTATTATTATTATTGTTATTATTATTATCAAATATAAGCTTATTCTTGATAGCTCAAGAATAGTCTTATACTAGGATCTCATCAGAATAGTTATTCCCTTGTAAAGGGAATAGATTATTCTTAAGAATATTATTTGTAGGAATAAAATGATTTGCGAAAGTACCCAACAACGGAATAAGTATATTTATGAGAATATTATTTTATTCCTAGTCTATTTTTGTGAACCGTAAATTATAGTAGATCACGATCCACCTTTCATAATTGACATTGGTCTAAAACGACATTGTTTTATATTAAGTGTCAATTAATGCAATCATATTTTATAATGTTAAAATGTACTATGCTCATAATATTTGTTCTATATGTCCATAAACCTAAACCTCAATGTATATAAACACCAAACTAAATGTACATCATATGTATTCCAGTTTGCTCTATAGTTGGTTCATAATGTTTCTTTATATGTTCATAAAAACAAAGTTTAATATACGTATACATCATATTACAAATGCATTATGTTTAATGGAGTAACATTTATCATGTACTATGAGTGTGTTTGGTTCATGGGGTTAGACACAAGGAATGATAATGAAAGTAATACACAATGTTTAGTTGGAAAACTTTTTAAAACGCAGTATTTGATTACCGCGCAGTATTTGATTACCCATATAATTATACGGAGTAAAACACATTACCTAATTTAAATCAGGTATCATTCTATTATTTCAGTCATACCCCTCCTCATTTCATATCCTCCTCATTTAGTCGTTTCCTCACTCATCTCTCCCCACTTCAATGACTTCCTCACTACATTGCCTACTCACTACATCACCACTATTAAGATCAATTGCCTTGATTTTTTGTTTATGTACTTTTAAAACCTTTATTTCGATTATAAAGTCATACATAATCAAACATTAATATTGAGAATCATTTCAATTCCACCGTACTACCAAACATATAGAATACTTTCACTTAAACCCATTCCAATTACCAAGTATTTGATTCTCATTCCAAGTCTGATTCTCATGTTCGAACCAAACACACTCTATATTCATAAGATTTGTTATATATATCCATAAACCTCAACCTTAATGTACAAAAATACTAAACTAAATGGACATCATATGTATTTTCATCCACTATATAGTAGGTTCATAATGGTCATTATATATATATTCATACAAAACAAAAATTAATGTACATAAACATTACACTAAAGTAATAGTTGTATGTACCTATAGATTTATTCTAACAGTTTTTTTTTTTTTTTTTTTTAAATACATAAATATGGTGTCATTTAAAAGATTTTAATTAGAGTTTTAATGATATTTTTCTGTATATATTAATTTTATTTATAAAAAAAGAAATTAAGAGATAAAAATAAATGTAAGTTGAAAAAACTGTATAAAGAAAAAATAGGAATGTGTTAGGTACCTGCAACAACATACACTCTAGTTCATGATATAGCTATATATTCTTTTATGAAGCAAACAAGCCGTAAAAGTAGGTATCACTGCAACACATGTTAGTCTATAATCAACACCATATTAACGATAATCTACCGAATAAGTAAAAGTATAACAACCAAGACTATATGATCTAATGGTACTTGGGTTAAACTTTCATTTAAAAGGTTGTAACTTTAAGCCTTAGTGGAGGCGTTATTAGTTTTTTTGTGTTTTAGTAAGCGTATAACATAATTGCACCATTTTTGTTGATTTAGGCAGTCCATTAGAACCTTTATCAATTAGATGACATAAATATACTATTTATTAAATGTACTGGTCAACTTAACATTTTCCTATTCTGAATGCAACGTGACTCTATTGAGAAAAAAATGTGTTTTAGGCTTTTGGGGCCGCGAAAAATAATTGGAGATAGGAGCAAAGTGTGGAGCCCAGTGAAACCACAGATTTCATGCCAACCGACCAATCCGCCAAGGCCTTCCACGTGCATGCCGATGTCGCAACAATGACCAAACTAAGAGCATCCATATTAGTATGTGTTTTTTGTTGATTTTGTTTTTTTCAATACATGTAAGAAAGAGAAGAAAATAGGAAATAGAAAAAAGGTTTTAAAAAATAGACATCTTAAAAAAAGCATAAATAGATTCCCTCACGCACCCAGCGAGTGCGTACAATGCACGTTTGTTGGGCGCAATCGTTCCTATCACGCGATTTTTCTCCATTTCTTTTCTTTTTCAATGCAGTGGGTCTCACAAAAGTTTATCATTTGTAGGAGAAAAAAACATGAAAAAATCTCACCCCACATTAGTTAAAAATCAACACACAAATTTTTTACTATTCTAAAAATCAAGAAAAAACTTCTAGTGTGAATGCTCTTAGAGCATCCATATTAATAGTTTTTTTATGGGTTTTTAAAACAACAAAAAAATGGAAGTGATTTTTTCTTGATGGAGAAAAGAGTTTTTTTTTTTTTTTTTTTTTTTTTTTTTGGATTTTAACTCATGTAAAAATTTAATGTGCAGATTTTATTAATTAATATATATATATATATATATATATATATATATATATATATATATATATATATATATCAATGATTCATTCTCAAATCTTGAGAGTGGAAATTTTTTCTAAATTAGGAAGAGATGCAAAAAGTTGGATTTCTCCACTATATCTGAAATGTTCAAAATTTTCATTTTAAGGGTTAACTGAGTATTCAAATTTTTCAAATTTTTAAGAAAAGAAAATTGATGTCTACATAGGAAAAGCCGTGTGCAATGAAAAATGCAAGCACGGTTTGGGGAGAGGTTTTGAATTAAAGGAAGTAAA
>NW_017616630.1:2179144-2241644 GCF_001879475.1 Ipomoea nil
TAAAGAGATGTCAATATTAAAATTACTGAATTGTCTATTTATTTAACAGCAAATGGACAGAATAACAAATGAAGGACTAAATTGAGCAAAAACACAAAAGTCTGGGACTAAATTGAGCGAAACACAAAAGTCTGTGACGATATTAGGCCACCAAAGTCGTTTAGGACGAAATTGAGAAAAACCACTATAGTCGAGGACGATTTTGGGTATTAATTCATTATTTTAATATATAATATACTATATTTAATTAGATTAATATATAATTCTTTCATTATCTTAGTTTTTTTTTTCTTTTTGGGTTTTGTTTTGTTTTGTTTTGGATTCGTCCAAATTAAATCCTGATTTCCTCCCCCCTTTCTAATCACGTATCAGCCTCAACTGTGGAAGATCACAAGATGATTAACAAAAGTCAATGAAATGATGGAGAAGATACAGAGTGGAGAAGCCTTAAAATGTGGAGAAGGAAATGATGGGAAGGCTAGGAATTATAAAATTGTATTTATAAGTAGAAAATACTAATTCAAAAGGAAAGTATAATAATTTATTTATTTAAGGTATTATTATTATTATTATTATTATTAGATTACAGAAATGCCCCTAAGTTTTGGGGGGAAAACTTGCTATGAGGATTAATTAATCAGTGAATTTTATATTCCGTGAATTAAGAATTTTTTTTTTCCTATTTTACTACTAACTTTTTTACTGATTATTATTTGTATTATTAATTAGTAACTTTTTTCTTTCTTTATTCTTTGGGCAAGAATGCAAGGAAGGACGATTTTGTTTTTAATAAGAGTATAGATAGACTATAGAAATTTTATAAATATATATTATCTTAATAATAAAAATTGAATTACATTATATGATTTTTACATAAAATTGAAAAACATGTAACAATATATAGACTTTATAGTAAATACGAAGATATGCTAAAATAAATATTACCTAATTAAATAATAATAATTTTCTTTCATGCCTCAACACAATCACATGTTATTTTCATCTATAATCAAATCCATATTCACCTTCATTTTTTTAAAAAAATACTATCATCTATTCATCTTCATTTTCTAATCATCCATTTTAATTTGTAGGAAATCAGGATACCACATCAAACTGGAAACTACATAGGAGGATTTTATTTTTATTAATAGTATACATTATTATTATTATTATTATTAATTTAATTCAATATCCTTATTATTATTAATTAGTAATTTTTGATATAATTTTCCTTTTTTACTTGTATCCTTATTATGACAATTTTTTTCCACAATCTTGCCTTTCCTTTTCCATTTTCAATGAATTAAGGATTCTTTTTCATTTTTCTATTTTACTGATTGTTATTAGTATTAATTAATCATTGAATTCTGTTTCTTTTTCTATTTTTAGTGAATTACGGATTTTTTTATTTTCTTATTTTTATTGCTAACTTTTTTACTAATTATTATTAGTATTAATTAATCAATGAATTTCATTTTCTTTTCTATTTTTCTTGAATTGAGGATATTTTTTATTTTCCTATTTTACTGTTAACTTTTTTAATGATTATTATTATAGTATTATTAATTAGTAACTTTTTGTCTTTTCTATTGTTTCGGCGAGAATGCAAGGAAGGAGTATTTTATTTTTAATAAGAGTATAGATAAACTATAGAAATTATATAAATGTATATCTTAATAATAAAAATTCAATTACATTATATGATTTTTACATAAAATAGAAAAACATGTTACAGTATATAGACTTTATAGTAAATAGTAAGATATGCTAAAATAAAAATTACTTAATTACAAAAAATAATTATTTTCATGCCTCAGCATAATCACATATTATTTTCACCTATAATCAAATTCATATTCACCTTCATTTTTATTTTTTTTTTTGAAAACTATCATCTTCATCTTCCTAATCATCCATTTTAATTTGTAGGAAATCAGGAAACTACTTCAAAATGGAAACTACATAGGAGGATTTTATTTTCATTAATAATAATAATAATAATAATAATAATATTATTATTATTATTAATTTAATTTCATATCCTTATTATTAATAATAATTAGTAATTTTTATTATTATTTTCCTTTTTTACTGGTATCGTTATTATGACATTTTTTTTTTTGCACAATCTTGCCTTTCCTTTTTCATTTTCAATGAATTAAGGATCTTTTTTTTATTTTCCTATTTTACTTATTATTAGTAGTATTAATTAATCAGTGAATTGTATATACTTTTCCATTTTCAGTGAATTGCGTATTCTTTTTTTATTTTCTTATTTTAGTGTTAACTTTTTTTTACTGATTATTATTAGTACTAATTAATCAGTGAATTTCATTTCCTTTTCCATTTTCCATGAATTAAGAATTTTTTTAATTTTTCTATTTTACTGCTAACTTTTTTACTGATTATTATTAATATTATCATTTTTCATCTATAATAAACACCATATTCACCTTCATTTTTTATTTTTATTTTTTGAATACTATCACCTTCATTTTCCTAATCATCGATTTTTATTTGTAGGAAATCAGGATTCTACTTCAAACTGGAGTATGTATTATGATATGAGAGTACCATTATATTCTACAACATTTCTTATACATTAATTACACATGGGATACTAAATAATATCTTTAATCTATGTTTGGACCTACATGTGCAATAGTGAACAAACCCAAGAGTTAGAGATAGATGAACACAAATAAATTCAAACTCATCATATGAAAAAAATCAATTTCCGGTTCGGTAAATCGCTTCGTTGCCTGTGAGGAGAAGAAGAGTTTGATTTCTAATAAGGAAAACGCCGGTCCTTCCTTGCTATCGGAAAATTAAGAAATCAGCTTTGTAGTCAATGTTACCAGGGTCTCCATCAACGCCCAATCCGTTGGATCCTTCGGCACTAAAAACAGTTCAAGCTACATTTGCAAAATAATAATAATAATAATAATAATAATAATAATAATAATAATAATAATAATAATAATAATAATAATAATAATAATAATAATAATAATAATAATAATAATAATAATAATAATCATCTTGAAAACTGTATAAAAAAAATACTTACGTTTTTATGAGTGCAACACCAAGATATGATTCCACAGAGAGAACAGAAAGAAGATGGAAACAGTGCAAAAAGAAAAATTGTGATTTCCAAACTCACCAATCCATTGTATTTATAGGTAGAAAATATGAGAATTATAATTATATTAACCTAATTTACTACACAGAATTTACTTTATAAATGTATGTATACACGTAAATTTCTTAATACTTTACTTTACCAATTACCTAATATATATTATTCACACACCTAATATATATTATTACTTAATACTTGATATCTCTTAATCTTGTATATAATTTCTAACCTAATATATATTATTACTTAATCTGCACATGGAATATCCCTTAATCTTATATATAATTTCTTTAATTTACTTAATCTGCACATGGAATATCCCTTAAAATCTTGTATATAATTTCTTTAATTAATTAAATTTGGATATTACACAAATGCCCCTAAATTTTGGGGGGAAAATTTGTGAAGGAGGATTTTACTTTTATATATATATAGATTTGTTAACGACAATTTCGTTCAATTTAACAAAATTATAGAAATTTTCCAATATTCATAATATCCGACACAATTAAATATAAGTATATCAAATATTATTACTGGTTATGCTAACTGATGGATTAAATTAATCCGGGTAGACCGAATCAAATAATTCGATAATAAAGGAATAATGATACGAAAAGACAAGATATTGAGCTTGAGAAGGGCAAATTATGCTATGCGCACGTGCGCACCTTGCAAGGTGCGCACGGCGCTAAAACGGCGTCGTTTTCCGTGAAAACGACGCTGTTTTAACTATAAAAAAAAAATTGTTCGAAACGCCGTTAACGGCATATTCGTTATAAAATTATGAATATACAGTTATGACATTATGAATGTACAGTTATAGAATTATGAATGTATAGTTATGGAATTATGAACTTACAATTATGAACATAGAGCTTCGAAAATTATGAATGTTCGGTATGGAATTATGAATATACAGTATGGAATTATGAATGTACAGTTATGGAATTATGAATGTACAGTTATGGAATTATGAATGTACAGTTATGGAATTATGAATGTACAGTTATGAAATTATGAACATAGAACTCTGACATTATGAACTTACAATTATGAACATAGAACTTCGAAAATTATGAATTTACAGTTATTGAATTATGAATGTACAGTTACGGAATTATGAATGTACAGTTATAGAATTATGAATGTACAGTTATGGAATTATGAATGTACAATTATGAAATTATGAACACAAAGCTGTGAGTATATGCTCCTATAACGAAGCGGTCTGAAATTAAATTTAAAAAAAAAAAAAAAAAAAAAAAAGAGGGAAGATAACGGTGCCTCTCAGGCACCGTTATCCGTGCCCATGAAGCACGCTGGGCACGAGCCCACAGCATAACTATCCAAGATGACAAGACTTATATTAATGAATAGTGTAATGAGATTACAAATGTAATTGAACGTGATCTGTAATGCCAAGACATTGTAGTATTTATACCAGATATGGGTCAACAAACTCACCTAATAGGTAGGCCATAAGACTAAGTCTAAGCCCATGCAGTGGGCCCGCGAGACTAAGTCAAGACCCACCATTTTGGGCATCGGAGGCCTGCTCGGGGTATCTTCTTTGGCTTCGGGCTATGCACTCCTAGACCCGGGTCCCTATTATTGGGCATATATTTTCAATATATCCATCATCAGTCCCCCACTCTCTGAGTTGCGAGAAGTCGACAACGAGAGAGAGTAAACGATCAGCCCAATTGAAACCGCTCAAGGCTCCATGCTTGGATGAATACTTCAGGGTCAACTTGAAAAAAATATTTCGCTTATTCCAACAACTTTTAAGCTTTTAGCTTTGTGATCCTAGTCCTCTCCGTTCGATAGCACGCTGCCCGAACGACGAGGGGTCGCTTATTTGATTTTTTCTCGCATAATTTTGTTTTGTTTTGTTTTTTTTTTCTTTCTTTTGTTTTCTTTTTTGTTTTTGTGGTTTTTATTCGTTTTTCGTGCTTAGCCATTAGGTCGAAGTATCTATACCTTGGGCTCGTAGCTCTTTCGTTCGACGATAGGCGAGGTCGGACCTCGTATCGCCACTAGGGCATTGCGGTTTTAGGTCGAAGTTATTCGACTTTGGACCAAAAGCTCTTCCGTTTGGTAGTTAGCGGGGATAGACCTTGTACCAGCCCTTAGGAAATAGCATTTTCTTAATCAAGCCGCGGGTTTGGCCAAGAAAAGGCCCTTTCGTCGGGTAGCTAGCGGGATCGGATGCCGTGCTGGCCCTTAGGGGATGCATTGAGCGAGCAATATATATGTTTTTTGGGAACCGTTGGTCCGAAGTCTTTGGTCTCGGCCCCTCTCCCCCTCGGAAGGATAAAATTTGCCGAACTCGAACTAATTTTGCAATAAAAAAAATACTTTCATTATAATAAAAACGAATTGTTGGTCAGAACAACATTTACAAATCTAATAAGAGCCAATAATGTTAGGCCCTTAACTGGAACAAAAAAATGTTAGTAGTAGTTATTTCTTAAAATGAATGGTTCATATTATTTTGATTTTAGTATTTTTTAATGATTTTCCTTATTTACCCCTATTATATTATTTTCTTCCCATAAATAACCCTATATTCCGTTACTATAAACTTTAGTAACGGAATATTCCGTTAACTATTTATTATTCTTAACATACTCATTAATTTATATAAGAAAGGTCTTAGATTCGAATCTCATCCCAATTAGAGTTGGCATAATTGTTAAACATATATTATTGTTGGTTTTCACAGCCTCGACGGCCGCACGACAGGCCAACACTACCGTAAAATTGTGTTTGCGAGTTGATGAAAACAAGAGATACAATATTAAAGAGAGAGAGAATAATGCGATTTTATTTCTCTAGGGGTTTGCCCTTCAAAGTGCCGATCCGATACATGGTGATCCCAGGGGGATATTTATACATGAGCTCGGGGCTCGTATATGGTAAGTAGGGTTGACCCGTAAGGCCAAGCCTAGAGACGGGTAGGGCTGATGTAAGGTCGATGCTGACATCTACTTATTACCATAAACTGTATAGACTAATTAAGGAAGCTACTTAAATGAACGGAGACTGCTTCTGTAAGATCTGCTGATGTCTGTTTCTGGGTACGCGCCCAGTCAAGAATGCCTGGCTGCCATGGAGTTTCTTCCGGGGCCATCGTATCCAAGTGATGACACTCCACCCTCGTAGCCTGGTCTCCTAGTCTGGTTTAGGATGACTCCTGGTCGGGGACACACCGCCCGCGTAGCCTGGTCGTCCATTTGAATCCACTGGGGTATTCAGTTGGAGACACGCCGACTACCGAGGTTGGTCGCCCAACCGAGCCTCATCCAAGAGCCCACCCGGGGGCGCTCCGGCTGCTGAGATTTGGTTGCTGAAGGATGAGCAACTGTTGTCGTCAGACGTCTTATAGGATGATTGAGAAGGGTTTCGGGGATGCCCTTCACGCTAAGTATTGAATCATGCTTTGACCCGGCTGCCTAACCTGATCTTCTCGTCCAGGTGGTTAACCGGGGTATCTATCACCAGTCCCTCACTTTTTTAGGTCTAGCCGAGCGATGTCCTGAAAAAGAAAAGAAAAGAACACAAGTCCTCTGATATCCCTGGCTGCCTGGTCTCTCGGCCCTGCCCGGTTTGTGGGTGGTTCGAGCGTGTAACACCCCGTGTTACGGCCTTCAATCCCGGATTAATTATTTAATTAATCCCGTTAATAATAATTAAATATGATTTAATTCGGTTAGGTTTCCTTTAATTAATTAATAAGGTCCACCATGAACCGTGGACCCTTGCCTAAATTAGAGTCCTAAGCCTATTAGGAATAAAGAAAGTAGACCCTTTACTATTCAGATTCTAATTAGGAATCCTATACCTAGTTATCTATTAGGAATAAAGGAAGTAGGCCTTTTACTATCCAGACTACGATTAGGATTCCCTTTAATTAATTAATATGGCCCACCATAGTCCACGGGCCCTTATCCCTAAACCCAATCCTTAGTTCCAAAAGAAATAGAACTAGCAAGCCTATAATATTAGTTCCTAGCTAAGACTCCTAAATATATAAATAGGGGGCTTAAGAGGCACCTAGAAACCCCCCACCACAATAAACGTTCCACCACCCCAAAGAGCTCCAAGAATCCCCTTAGAAGAAATCAAGAAAGCAAGAAAGCTTAAAGAAAGACCCTTCATAGCCAAGGAATTAATTAAGGCTAAGAGGTAAACCATGTCTCAACAAAACCTATTTTCGTAGCTATGATTTCCCCCGTAGGATTTCACCATATTATTGTGTATTAATGACTTGTGATGATTATGATTGATGATTGATGTGATGATCCCATGGGGGATCTTGATAATCTTGATATTGGGAGATTCTTGATAATTAGGATGTTCTTGATGATTATATGGAGTTCTTGATGATTATGTGTTGTTCTTGATAATTGTATGATGCCCTTGATGCTTATGTGTTATTCTTACCGAATCTTGCAATTAGAAGGCGAATCGTATTCTTGTTGATATAAAAGTGATTAGAACCCTAGGTTGTATCATATGATGTTATTCTTGGGTTATGGGGTGGGGTAATCGCATGTTTGGGTGTTGATTATGTTTAGAAAAGCATGATAGGTTATGTGCCGTTCGTTTCTCGTATTTGATCCGTTAATTGTCTACGTGTTGTCGTTGATTGCGTTGCAAAGTGTCTAAGCATGGTTTCGGGTTCCACAATGGTTCCCGGGGCGAATTTGTGTGATAAGAGTCAGTGGGGGGTAGGGGACCCGCCACCTACCCACGGCCGGAATAGTGATCCCGGCAGGGGGCAGCCGGCGGGCGGGCAGCTACCCTCCGGCGACCCGCTGCCCGGAATAGTAAATCCGGCGGGCAGCCGGCGGGTGGCCCCCACCCACCGGCTACCCGCTGGAATTTTCCCCATCTTGGGTTCCCGGCTTCCCCGTTTGATGTTTCCCCGTCCCCCGTGGTGTCCCAACGGACTCCGTTAATCGTGCCTATGTCTAGTTTGATATTTCGGGTACCGTTCGTAGGTTTATGAGTCCATTATATTGCATGCTAGTTGAATTGGTATCCCGTTGACCTAGGTGGAAGAAGTATGAACCCCTTAGGACTATTCTTAGTATGTGATGGATCACACATAGGTTTTGTTATACGTTTTCTCCCCCTTCCCAATGTGTTAATGTGGGTTGCATGTACTTGCTATGTGTTATGTGTGCATGTAACCCCGAGTTGGTTAAGATCAATCGGGCTATACGGGCAGTCGGGTGGGCTGAGAACCATACCGGCTGTTAACCAGGCTGGTAGAGACCGGTCAGGTATATAAATATTATATAGGACTAAGTTCCACTATACGGGCAGTCGGATGGGCTGAGAACCATACCGGCTATTAACCAGGCTGGTAGAGACCGGTCAGGTATATAAATATTATATAGGACAAAGGTCCACTATACGGGCAGTTGAATGGGCTGAGAACCATCCCAACTGTTAACCAGGCTGGTAAAGACCGGTCAGGTATATAAATATTATGTAGGACAAAGGTCCATCAGTCGGTTGCGATCGGCTCCTCCGTAATGTGAGACGGGGCAGGGTGCTGCGGGGCCGTGTCAGAGCTATATGCGCTGACCCTCATGTATGGGCGTGCGATTGGTCCTGTGGCGCCAACAAAGTGTGCTATGTGATGAAATATGGATGAATATATTGGGGGATGTGACTATGGGATTTATGCTGGGGATTGTTTACATTGGGTTATGATTATTAATTATGCTCAGCTTTATCTGTCTTGCCTGTTGAGGATTGTATACGCCTGTTATAACTGTTGCTTGTGTCTAGCCTTATCTGTCGAGTCATTCCCAGTTTTAAAAGCTAGAGTCTCGTAGGATATATCTTCATGCTTCAAAATGGTTTTCGTATATCTATATATATCTCTATATGTAATGTATTTCAACGCGTTGGAGTGGGTTACCAGCATCTCTCGCTGAACAGATATATTTGGCTTTCAGGCACAGACAAGTAAATCACCGGAGCGCGCTAGAAGCTTGGGCGTAGCTTAGATAGTTTTTCCCTTTCGGCCTGCGTGCCATCATTTAACATTGTTACCGTTTGAGGATATTAGTTAGTTAGCCTGTGCACCCGAGTTCTCTAGCTCAGGTGTGGCATAGCACCCCGCACTCTTGAATTATGTTTTGGGATTTAATGAGATTTCACCTTTATTTTATAAGTTTTAAATATCTTGAAAATCTGGGGTGTTACAGAGCGGGTTCCCGCTTTGCCCCCCGACCGGCTACGTTTTCTCGCTTGGTCCCGTCTTCCCCGACTGGTTCTGGGAAGCGGTACGGTCTTGGCGGGTGTTATTATGACTCTTTTCCTCTAATTCCGCCGATTAGATTTTCGAAACGTGTCTCTTCGTAACCGTCACCTCACGCGTAACGTCAGCGAGCCCCATCTGTCCGATTAAGGACACGTGTCACGATCACGACGGCGGTGCAACCTTATAAATACCCGATAACCTCCTTCCTTCTTCTCCTTCGCACTTCCTAAACTCCTCCCGAACTCTAACCCTTTTCTCTTCTCAGGCTCATCTCCTCCCGGTGGACGGCAACTCTTTGTCTCTCCTTTCACCCTTCCGTTCTCTGGCCGTCGCTCCTTTCAGGTGAGCCTTACTGTATCTTCCTTTTTTTTGGTGGTCGTCTCTTCGGGAGGTAGACTTTCTGCATGCCTGCCAGTTACTGGGCACATCGGCTGTAACTTGCCGCCCGGGTGATCAGTTGATAACAGATCCCCCTGACGGCGGATATGTTGGTGTCCACTATCAGTCTGTCCGGTGTGGCTTCCATGTGCCTCTTCCGCCCTTCTTTACCCCTCTCCTTCAATACTACGGCATAGTGCCCGGCCAGCTGACTCCCAACTCTTACTGCCTCCTGATCGCCTTCCTTACCTACTGCCATCGCCTTAGGGTAGAAGCTACCCTGCCCCTATTCCGGCAACGTTTCCGGGTCAAGCCGGTTGCCCTAGTTTCCCTTGGCTTTGTGAAAATTCGCGCCCAGGATGGCCGCAAGTTCCTGGACAAGTTGATCTCTTCCCATAAGGGTTGGAAGGAGGAGTTCTTCTTTGTCCGCCCGGTCGACCACCTTCCGGCCGTCGATTTTCCTCTTTCATGGCAGTCGTCCTGCTTCCGCCTTGACGGGCGGCCACCTTGCCATCCAAACCTAGTTTATCTGGTCCAACGGATCAGCCGGGGCGAGATGGTCTCTGCCCGGCGGTAGTCGTGGCTGGCGGCCATGATGAAGGCCGGTCTTTTGCCGGATGGCGCCCCTCGGACGGGTTTGTCCCTATTAACTTGCATGGTATTTAATGTTGGATTGGTCGACACATCTAAACTGACTTCTTAATTTCGTCTTTGCAGGGAACAACGATACAGAGCAGTCGTCCGAGGAGGAGGAAGAAGAAGAGGAAGAGGATGTAACACTCCCATTTTCTAAACCTTGATTATCAAACAAAACTTTAAAGATAAACTAAAGCAGCGGAAAATAAACTTAATTAACATCCTAAAGGAGTGTCACCGCCACAATCACCCTCCAAGGTGATTGCACATGCTAATGGTAAAACTAAAAACATTCAAGTCATACTATCAACCGAAATACTAGGGGAATAAAACCCCTATGTCCAGCACCATCAAAAGGACAAAATACTACAACCATTAAATCAGAAGAGTTTAGACTACAAGCTATCTAGCTACACTAGTCTAACTCGTGCTCTCAACTTTACGAACTGGGCCCACCTGAAAGGGGTTAACAAGCAACATATAGCAAATAAAACCCGTTAGCACGAAGCTAAGTATAACGCTACTCAACCATGTAAAGTAATACAGTATATACTTTGGAAAATGAAATTCCACATTCTTTGCTAAAACAAGTCTACACACAGACATACTTGGCATTCGCTTCAAAATGCTTGCAACCTAATATTCATCTTGGCATACTTATACATTTAAACAACTCAAAAATCTCATTCTTCCTCATATAACTCAAATAAGCATTCTTATGCTATCATAAACTTATCATGCATTCTCTTGCAAGGCATAGAACTCACAACAAGCTCATACTATCAATTATGCAATCTAGTGCAAAGCATATAACTCAACAAACTCATACTACTACTCATGTAATCTAGTGCAAGACATAAATAAGCAATCTCGTGGTACTACTCATGCAATCTAGTGCAAGATATATATATAAGCAATCTCGTGCTACTACTCATGCAATCTAGTGCAAGATATATATAACTCATAAGATGAGTTATAGAAGTATAGATATACATATACGCTCTTTCCAAAAAGAATACTTTTCTGTGGAGGTTTCTTGTTGTCATAAATGACTTGCTTTGCTTTTCTTTTCTTTGAGTCTCAATGACTCACTTTCTTTCTCTCGAATCTCTTGACTCGCTTTCTCTTTACTCGTGAGCGAGGCCGGGTTTAACCATAGTGTGAATGAACCAATTGGGCACGGTGTCTAGCCGATCAATCTCGCCCACAAAACCAATCTCGTGGTTCCAATACTCATACTCTGTGGAATCAAGTATCGAACTATCAGTGTGCACACCCCCTGACCATGATTCCAAGCCTGGCGGGCAGTTTCCAACCTTGTAATGTGGGAATACGCCACGTTACATGATATCGGATTGCAATGTCTGTTGCTTTCCCTTTTACTCCGAAAGGACATAGTCCTAACGGGTCCTCCAAAACAAGGTTTTCCTCACAATAGATATATATAAATATCACTCATGCATCTCAAATATGCAACACTTTTCTTATGCAATATGCACATAGTTTCTCAACTCATTCTCAAATGACAAGATAAAGACTTTCCAAATGGATATGAGTTTTTAGGAAAATAATACTTAGGCTCACGTTGGCCACTTATGCACTTTTAAAACATGATATGCTCAAAAATGACATTTACTGTAAAATATGCTTCTAAATTCTAATCACTGTGAAACTCAAACAATTTCATAAATCATGCTCAATAATTAGAAACTTGGCAGTGAACTTCAACAATTCATAGAAACCACTTTAGGCATGCTTTGCTAGCTAAATTCAACCATTTAGGCTCATGCTTCTCTATTTTACAATCATACTATGACATGCTCATCAAATAAAGATAAACAAAGTTTGATAGTTCTCAAATCCAAACTCTGGGAATAATTCCAACTACTTCTGCAACAATTTCTTATACAAAAACAATTATAAAAGGTTCAATTCTTCTCCAAACTTAACGAAATCAAAGCCAACATGCGCGTCAAAACGGCCCCAAGATACCGAGCCACAATGGCCCATGACACCTTGTCTGAAACAACACGTAATTGAGCCACAAGGGTCCGGCCACTGCACTGAAACACTCAACGGAGCTTGGGCGGGGCTAGGCTAGACCCACCGCCTCCAACCACCCTAGACACGGCTCTAGGTGACGGCCCTCTCCTAGGGCCGGTCTTCTACGGAGCTAGCCAACGGTCTCCTTGTTGAGCCGTTGGCTAGGGCCGTTAATCGTACTGGTGCACACTGTCTGTGCACCAGATGATTTCCTTTCATCTGCAACAATAACTCAGACAAATCTAAACCATCCAAACCATCAACAACACATCATATACCAACAATAGATAATGTAAAAACTCAAACACTTCAAATATCTAGCATTTTTACTCATTTCTACTCAAAACATAGACTTCACAGTGTCTAGAAATAGCTTTGGGAGTCCATGGGTTATACCTTTGAAGCTTTCTTCTTCTTGCTTGGATTCCACCCTCTTCCTTAGCTAGCTACAACCTCCTTCACCTCCTAAACATCTCAAACAAACCATACAACTACTTACTACCAATATTTCTGAGACTAAGCCAGGAGGAAAAGAGATTAGAAGGAAGCAAGAAGAGTGGATGAGAATGAAAGCTGAAATCTTACTGTGTTTTCCCTCTTGATTTTGCAGAGCTCCAAAATGTGAGAAGCAAGGAATGAAATCAGGAGAAAATGAGGAGATACTATTGCTTTTATATGTATTCAAAACCCTAGGAGGATTCCATATGATTGGTGGAGGGAAAAAGAGTAAAAAAGGGCTTGCGAAAAGGTGAATTAGGATGAAGCTTTTGGATGGCTAGTGGTCCACCATGCTTCATGAACTAAGACTAGAATTGCTATTTTAACTAGTTTGGGGGTAGAAAATGGAATTGTCCCAAAATGATTTCTAGATGAACACTTGATTTAAGCTTCTCAGAATTCTCCCGGTTTCACTTAGTTAGGTTTCTCAGTTTAACACTTGGCACGCAATGTACCCGAAATTTTAGGCTATTGGAAATTAAATCCCTTCTCGGTGTCGAATCAAATTTAAAATGGCTCAAAATAATTTATTCAACACGTTTTCTTCGTAAAAAATTTTTATGGAGTGAAAATTTACTATTTTTGATTTTCTTAAAAACAGATTTATAAAATAAATTTTTGGGTTGTCACATCCTATCCCCCTTAAAAGAAGTTTCGTCCCGAAACTTAGAACAAACGAAGAGTTCACTTGGTAAGGAAGCTTTTAGAATGTTACTTAAGAGTATCGAAATTTGGTTTAAGTATTTCTGGTGGAACACTGGAAGGCTTAGGAATCTCTGAATTCCCAGATACTTTAACTAAACTTAAACACGTCTAGCTATGCAAACTTAACTACTAACTGAACTTAAAAGGTTTAACTAAATACCTTGATCAAAGCCTCCCGAGGAACCTCCTTGTGGCATGTAGCTAGGATCCCATCCGTATGTCGTCCATCTCTGCACATTCTCAATACCCATCGTTTCTTCCATCATAGCCGCTCTTTGATCAAAATTTGCAAATCCATAATTGACTTGAGCACTCAGATTGTTAAACCTTGTGTTGATCATCTCGTACATGTCCTCATAAGAGTGTCTTCTATGTCCTCCCATGTATTCTCTTTGTGGTTCTCTCTAAGGTGTTGCAATTGGCTCTTCCTCATTCTCTATTCCCATCTCTTGATCTACTTCCACAACATTCCCTTTTCCACTTGCCTTAGCTATGTGTCTAGCTTCAATCCCCACACTTGCCCATCTCTTTTGATGTATATTCAAACTAACCACAAGTGCTATTCTTTCATCCAAAGGTTTCCTCGCAATCTGTGACAAGGTATGGTACTCATTATCCACGGTCTGGTATAACTCGTAGTATCTCAGATTGGTGGCTGTCAAATCCGTCCTCACAATCCTTTGTACTCTTTCCCCTCGTTCGGGCAGATTCATCTTAATAAACACCCAACACAACATCATACCATAGGGCAAAGACTTCTTGTTTCTTGACTTGGAGTAGGACATGTGTTTGAGTATTAGAGCTGGAAAATTTATCTTATGTCCAAACCTCAAAAGAAAGGCAATTGTGCAAGTCCAACTACCAATGTCATTAGAGTTGTTCCTACATGGAAACAAACATTCCTCTATCAGCAATACTAACAACTTTTTCTTGTCGTTTAAGGCGGACTTTTCAGGTTTATATTCCTTAGGGAACTCTTCCCTACTACCTGTCATATATCTCAGATATTCAAGGTAGGTCACCCTATCATGGGTAATCCAATCATCCCGATTATATGTATCTATTCCCTCCATCGGTAAATCAAACCAATTTGCCAATTTTTGTGGCGTTAGTTCTCTCTTGATACCTCTCACATTAGAGGTAACCTTTGTGATCCCCTTCTTGTGCTTGGTGGACAGGTTCTCATAAAATTCAATAACTAAATCTGGATAAATTTCCTCCTGAATCCTTACGGATTTCTTCAATAACCCTCTACTTCCTAACATTCCATTAAAATCTTCAGAAAAGTGCTCAGGGAAGTAAGTTTTACCTCCATGATCGAATAGTTGGAACCTTCATGTCTGGTTTCCTCTACTTGCTTCTTTCCCTTGGCCATTGTTACTCAATTTCTTACTTGAACTTGTTAGGATGAGGTTGATGACTCCACTACTATTTTTCTTGTGCTTGAAATAGCTTGTAGAATGAACTCTAGAATTTTCTTGGAAGATCTATGGTGATTTGATGAAGATAGATTTTTTGTTGGAGTTGAGGCAGAAGCTACGCAAAGGAGAAGAAGAAGATGGTTTCTACACAAACTGATTTGGAAAAGGGGTTCTGGTAGGATTATACTTGGGTGGTCCTTGGGAACAGCTCTCATAAAGCCCCGGTTCAAAGAACCAGTGTCAGTGTCCTGACACGGCTCCAGGTCACGGTTTGCTACATGGCCCGTGACCACGTTCTGTTTCGACGGAATGGAGTCCGTTGTCTTCCGTGGCCTAGACCCGGCTACGGGTCTGGTAAAGGGGTCGGGTCCAATCCGGCCCCAAATTCTCTTGGTCCCCCGACTTTCTCCAAATTCCAATTAGGGTCAAAATTGAGCGTAGTCCTTCACTTTTAGACATTCCAATTTCTTAGTCAATTCTTTGACTTCCCAACTCCTCTTTCAGGATTGCTTGAATCAACATAAACTCAAAATGAATCTTTATTTAATTCTTTCTTAACGAAGATGGACTCTTTCCATTCTTACTTGGTTAAAACGCTATTTTCAAAATTACTTCTTTTAACATAAACTCTAATCATTCCCTAACGATTTTGCTGTTTACTTCTTACTAACTTGTTCCTAAGGGTTCCACTTTCACATTCGGCACTCTTGCCCAACTTTTCAAAAGCATTACTATTTAACACTTAAATTCTTAAATCACTATAACAACACAAAATCTCACAAACTTTCTCAAGCACCAAAAGTCAACAAATACTAAGGCAGAAATCAAAAGCACTTAATTTTCAGTTTAGGGTGTTACCTTTCTCCACTCTACGTCCTCCAGCCTGGGTCTGCCCCATAACCATAATCTTGCCTGATCTAGCTCCTACTGAACCTCTTGGCTGAGCTCTTCCTCGCCCCTGATTGCCATTTCCATGAGAACCTCCTCTAGACTGATTTCCTCGACCCATCCCTAAGCTGGGTGCCTGGCTAGTCTGACCTCTAGGTGGCTGGCTCGGGGTCGTACCATGAGATTGCCCCGTCATCGGATACCAACAACTGTAGCTCTGTGACCCGGTCTCCCGCACCGAAAGCAAATCACGGGTGTTCCTCCACAAGTGGTCTTAGGGTGATCCTTGCCGCATCTCGGGCACACCATACTCCTCTCACTAGATGGTCCTCCAGCTCCTACTCCCTGTCTCATCACCAGGTTCTTCCTTTCTCCAGTCCGGTTGTCATTCCTGCCTGCAGGGTTAAATCGATGTCCTTTGCTTGACTGGGCATCCATACCCGCATTCTTCTTCTTTGACCCATGTATGGTATCTCGATGGAGTTGCTGAATCCTGGAATGACCAGCGGCTGCGTCGTAAGCCTCAGTCAACGTGGCAAACTTCGTCGCGGAGAACAATTTCTGTGCATCAAAATGCAATCCTCGTACACACTTTCGTGCCTTACTAGCTTCATCCGATGCCAAAGTGGGAGCAAAACGAGACAATGCCACAAAACGGGCATGGTACTCCTGTACTGTCGAGCTTCCTTGCTCAAGGTGCAAGAACTCCTTGTATTTTGCAGCCTTGACATGCTCCGGGTAAAACCTCTCTCTCATTACTGTCTTGAACATCTCCCAATCAAACCCTTCTTTTTCCTTGATAGCCGGTCATTCCATTACCCACCAGTGATCGGCTTCTCCTTGAAGGTAGTACACAGCAGACTCTACTCGCTGATCCATTGGGCAGCCTACTACGTCGAACAGCTTATCAAACGTGCGGATCCAACTCTCTAGAATCTCCGGGTCCTCTTGGCCCAAGTAACTCGGTGGATTGCATCCGGTGATCTTCCTAGACACATCCCCGCCAGCATTGTTCCCATTAAGCACTGCGGCTCCTATCGTCTGAGTCAGCTGCGTGAGCTGGCGTAGGCTCTCAGTCAGGTCTGTAGAAGACGAAGCTCCAGGTCCTGACGATCGGGGAGTCTCTTCCCTAACTGTTCGCGGTGGCATCACGATGTTCCTTTGACAAGATCAGAACAGATCATTCTTGTTAGCACAACTAAGGATTAATTTCAACTAACTTTTCTATTCATAGAGCAAGGCTTACAACAAGCAAAACACAAACAAGCGTAAGCAAAAGCACCCCCCCCCCCCCCATTTTTTTTTCTTACCCATGTTAGCCACATACACAAAGCCTTTCTCTTTCAAACCTTAACTCTCAAGGTTCATTACATCTAGCTTTCTTAGCTTTTCACCTTCAACTTGAAACACTTGGTTTTTCTTTTTTTCAACTTCTCACTTTTAACTTCTCTACTTTACTTTCAAAAGATAAAAAAAAGCACTTTAAAAACATTGATAAAGCACACAAACAGATAAGTAGGCGTAAGGAAAACTCACAACCTCACCGCGTTCCTAACCGATACTTAGCGTTTCTCTTAACTCTGATTCTCAATCTTACTCACTGAACTTAGAGTCTTTCTCATCTCAAATTCACAACTTAGGGCTCTTTCCCTAATCTTATCCTTCCTAGGATTTTCACTTAAAGTTCTCTTCTTAACTTGTCTTCCTTAAGACTTCAACTTAGAGTCTCTATACTCAATCTTAAGGGTCAAAACTTCCTAAGTCTCCCGCGGTTCGTACCGCTCTGATACAAACTTGTAACATCCCCTTTTTCTAAACCTTGATTATCAAACTAAACTTTAAGGATAAACTAAAGCAGTGGAAAATAAACTTAATTAACATCTTAAAGAAGTGTCACCGCCACAATCACTCTCCAAGGTGATTGCACAGGCTAAGGGTAAAACAAAAAACATTCAAGTCATATTATTACTAGGGGAATAAAATCCCGGTGTCCAACACCATTAAAAGGACAAAATACTACAACCATTAAATCAGAAGAGTTTAGACTACAAGCTATCTCACAAGTCTAACTCGTGCTCTCAACTTTACGAACTGGGCCCACATGAAAGGGGTTAACAAGCAACAAATAGCAAATAAAACCCGATAGCACGAAGCTAAGTATAATGCCACTCAACCCTGTAAAGTAATATAGTATATACTTTGGAAAACGAAATTCCACATTCTTTGCTAAAACAAGTCTACACACAAAGACATACTTGGTATTCACTTCTAGATGCTTGCAACCTAATATTTATCCTGGCATACTTATAAGTTTAAACAACTAAAAAATCTCATGCTTCCTCATATAACTCAAATAAGCATTCTTTTGCTATCATAAACTTATCATGCATTCTCTTGCAAGGCATAGAACTCACAACAAGCTCATACTATCAATTATGCACTCTAGTGCAAAGCATATAACTCAACATACTCATACTACTACTCATGCAATCTAGTGCAAGATATATATATATATATATATATATATATATATATATATATATATATATATATATATATATATATATATATATATATGTGTGTGTGTGTGTGTGTGTGTGTGTGTGTGTGTGTGTGTGCGTATATATATATATATATATATATATATATATATATATATATATATATATATATATATATATATATATATATATATATATATATATATATGTGTGTGTGTGTGTGTGTGTGTGTGTGTATGTGTGTGCGCATATATATATATATATATAAAAGCAATCTCGTGTTACTACTCATGCAATCTAGTGCAAGATATATATAACTAATAAGATGGGTTATAGAAGTATAGATATACATATATGCTCTTTCAAAAAGAATACTTTTCTGTGGAGATATCTTGTTGTCATAAATGACTTGCTTTGCTTTTCTTTGAATCTCAATGACTCACTTTCTTTGAATCTCAATGACTCACTTTCTTTCTCTCAAGTCTCTTGACTCGCTTTCTCTTTACTCGTGGGCGAGGCCGGGCTTCACCATAGTGTGAATGAACCCATTGGGCACGGCGTCTAGCCGGCCAATCTCTCATCCTGCCCACAGAACCAATCTCGTGGTTCCAATACTCATACTCTATGGAATCAGGTATCGAACTATCAGGGTGCACACCCCCTGACCAGGATTCTAAGCCTGGCAGGCAGTTTCCAACCTCGTAACGTGGGGATACGCCGCGTTACATGATATCGGATTGCAATGGCCATTGCTTTCTCTCAAATATGCAACACTTTTCTTATGCAATATGCACATAGTTTCTCAACTCACACTACAAGAAAAATCGCGAATCGCGACGGAAACTATTCCGTCGCAATATAGCGACGGAATAGTTTCCGTTGCAAATTAACGACGGAATTCACGACCAAAATTAATTCCGTCGCGATTTTTGGCGCAAAGAGAAAATAAAACCCGCGAAATCTTGGCGGCAAAATTTCACGACGGAATTTACTACGGATATAATTTACGTCGTCTATTTAGCGATGGAAATTGCGACGGAATAAAATTCCGTCGCAAAAAAATAATTTTTTTATAAATTAATAAATATTGCGACAGAATTAACAACAGAATTTATTCCGTCGCAATTATGTTTTTATTTTTACTTCAAAACGCTGCAATTTTGTTTTTCTTAATAATTATATGAGCATTAGAAATCAACCCTAATTCAGGCTTCTCTTCCCCAGCCCCTCTGCCCTCCTGTTCTCCTAGCCGAAGATGCCGCTCCTTCAAATCGACGGACCGCATAGCACACCGCCGCCCCTTCAATTCGACGGACTGCACAGCACACTCCCGTCGACTGGCCAAATTGCACAGCGCATCGCTATCACCGCCGTGACCTCGCACCGCCAGCACCGTCGCGACCTCGCACTGCCAGCACCGCCGCGACCTCGCATCGCCAGTACCGCCGTGACCTCGCACAGACAGCTCCACCGCGACCTCGCACAGACAGCTCCACCGTGACCTCGCACCGCCAGTGCACACAGCACACTGCCGACCACCAAGTATTCAAGTAAGAAAAAAATAAATACAACGAATTTAATTTAATTTTTTTTTTAAATTCAGATTCTGATTTTTTTTTATTTGTCTAGTGAGTAGTGTATATATGTTTTACCTATTTTATATATCAGTGTATAGATTATAGATTATATATTACAGTGTATATGCTTTAGATTTATTAGTTAAGTGATAGTTATGTTATAATATAATTGTAGTGTATATATGTTTTACCTATTTTTATATATTACAGTGTATAGATTATAGATTATATATTACAGTGTATATGCTTTAGATTTATTAGTTTGATAAAGCTTCTTCCTATGTAATGCAAGTTTGCATAATATTCTTGTTCTGTTAGAAAATAAGGTTTTACCTAAATATATCTAATGTTTTATGCATACTATAACAGGCCTTACTCAAAAGATGCAGGGAATGAGGATACTAATGTTTCTGCTCTTTTTTTCTGTAAGGTTAGTTGCTGTTAGGCCTCACTTTCTGGAGTTTAATTGATGTAAAATTCAATTCAAAGCAAAGTTAGAGGTTAGTCATTTATTTCAAGTATTTGCTACCGTGTGCTTGCTTGATTTAGTTATTGCTCCACTGTGATCTCCTATATTAGCAATCAGCAACTTGGCAGTTCATACAAAGGTTTGTGAATTTGCCATACTTCAGTTCAATGTAGGAAGCTTATGGTAAATGGTCCTTGTCTGAAACCTATATATTTTGTTTTTGTCAGTTTGCCCATATAACTGTTGCCTGTTGATTGTGATCAATATTCCTTTACATGTGCTGATTCACTGGCTAGTAGCTAATATCTTGAGTCTTTGCGGAATTCTTTTAATTTTCTTTGCCTGGTTATTTTCTTTTTCATGTTCTCAAGATTTTAATGTGCAGGACCTCTTAGCTAAATCCCAAATGCTCACTAGTTGTTGCAAAAGATCCTGAGGATAGGACTGACTTAGTCATAATTGTGTATGGTGATGCAGTTCCTGTAAGTTGTCACTTTCTGATGGATTTGTCTTTTTCTTTTTCCCATTTTTGTGAGTTTCACTTAATGTATCATGCCACCATTTTGATAGTTAACTCTCAGTGTATACTGTTTCCATTGTGGTCAGAAGCACTGTGGTTATGATTGATAATATAACTGCTTCTTGGATGTAGGAGCACATAGATCGCATCAGAGTTGCTTATACTAAAGATTTTAATAGTAAAGATCCTGTTCAGCGACAAGTAGCAGTTGCTACCTATCTTATTGATAAACTAGCTCTCACGGCAGGCAATGAAAAGGTACGAGGAATTCACATGATCTTTCTCCTGTTGCTGATTTTGATTTTCTTTTTTAAACAATATATTTTTAAACAAAAAAAAAACATATTTTTGAATGGTCTGTAAACTTGCAAGATGAATTTATTAGTCTGTATAAATTTTAAGTATAATAGAAAGCACATGGAACAAACTATTTTAGCAGAGTACATGTCATTCAATTAGCACAGTCAAAACTCAAAAGTTTTCATATTTACATCTAAGTTGAACCGATATGTTTTGTTTCCACAAGTTCAATTTATAGTATTGGCATTGGCTTGTCTTTCTAGTGGACTGAGAGAGCAAGCTCTAATCTAAGTTTCAAAAAAAGACTCGCATACTTCATTCTTAATTGAATGTACGAACTTAGAATGAGATGGACCACTTAGTCATATATTGTAGTAACACTTAATTTGTATTTTTATCTAATTTGTCATGTACTGTTTGCAGCCTGACTTTCAGTCTACTACAGAAAGAAGGTGCAGAATCTGAATTATTTTGGGATATATTGGGTGGAAAATCTGAATACTCTAGCCAGAAAACTGGAAGGGAATGCTGAAAGTGATCATCATCTGTTCTTGTGCACCTTCTCAAAGGGTAAGAGCTTATTTAAAGTGATCCTCATATGTTCTTAGTGAAGTGAAGTGAAGTGAAGAAGATTGATGTCTCTTGAATACGTGAGAGGATTGATCAAGACAGCATTGTGACCTTAGTTGTTAGAATTAATGCTACCAAGTTAAAACCTTTATGATCTTGTTATCTTGATTTTTCTTTAGTGAGGACTATTATATGTTGTTTAGACTTGAATTGACTATTTTTAGTTACTAAATGTGGATTGATGATGTATTATTACTTTAACTTAATGTAAATTGATAATGTTTAGAGTTATGTTATTTTTTAGAATTAATTGTGTTTTAGTATGTTATTGTAATTTTATATTAATATTTTAAAAGCTCATATTACTAATTAAAAATAATAATTATAAATACATTTTTCTTTATAAAAAATTTAAAAATGCGACGGAATCGCGACAGAATATAAGTTTTGCGATGAAATATCTGTTGCCAAAATGCGACAGAATTACCATGGAATCGCGACGGAAAAATAATATTGCGACGGAATATTCGTTTTTAAAATGGCAACGGAATTAGCGTCGGAATAATTTTCGTTGCCAAAATGCGACGGAATTGCGATGGAAAAAGTTCCGTCGCAAATTTGCGACGCCTTATTCCGTCGCCATATTTTGCGACGGAATTATTCCGTCGCGAACAAAAATACGACAAGTCGATAGACGACGGAACGGATTCCGTCGCAATTCCGTCGCGAAACGTGATTCGCGACGGAATTTTGCTGTTTCGCGACGGAATTTTTCCGTCGCGATTCACGATTTTTCTTGTAGTGTCATTCTCAAATGAAAAGATAAAGACTTTCCAAATGGATATGAGTTTTTAAGAAAATAGTACTTAGGCTCACGTTGGCCACTTATGCACTTTTAAAACATGATATGCTCAAAAATGACATTTACTGTAAAATATGCTTCTAACTTCTAATCACTGTGAAAAACAATGTCATAAATCATGCTCATTAATTAGAAACTTGGCAATAAACTTCAACAATTCATAGAAAGCACTTTAGGCATGCTTTGCTAGCTAAATTCAACCATTTAGGCTCATGCTTCTCTATTTTACAATCATACTATGACATGCTCATCAAATAAAGATAAACAAAGTTTGATAGTTCTCAAATCCAAACTCTGGGAATAGTTCCATCTATTTCTGCAACAATTTCTTATACAAAAACAATTATAAAAGGCTCAATTCTTCTCCAAACTTAACAAAATCAAAGCCAACACGCGCGTCAAAACGGCCTCAAGATACCGAGCCACAATGGCCCATGACACCTTGTCTGAAACAACACGTAATTGAGCCACAAGGGTCCGGCCACTGACTGGAAACACTCAACGGAGCTTGGGCGGGGCTAGGCTAGACCCACCGCCTCCAACCACCCTAGACACAGCTCTAGGCGACGGCCCTCTCCTAGGGCCGGTCTTCTACGGAGCTAGCCAACGGTCTCCTTGTTGAGCCGTTGGCTAGGGCCGTTAATCATACTGCAGCACACTGTTTGTGCACCAGATGATTTCCTTTCATCTGCAACAACAACTCAGGCAAATCTAACCCATCCAAACCATCAATAACACATCATATACCAACAATAGATCATGTAAAAACTCAAACACTTCAAATATCTAGCATTTCTACTCAAAACATAGACTTCACAGAGTCTAGAAATAGCTTTTGGAGTCCATGGGTTATACTTTGAAGCTTTCTTCTTCTTGCTTGGATTCCACCCTCTTCCTTAGCTAGATACAACCTTCTTCACCCCCTAAATATCTCAAACAAACCATACAACTACTTACTACCAAGATTTCAGAGACTAAGCTAGGTGGAAAAGAGATTAGAAGGAAGCAAGATGAGTGGATGAGAATGAAAGCTGAAATCTTGCTCTGTTTTCCCTCTCGTGTTTGCAGAGCTCCAAAATGTGAGAAGCAAGGAATGGAATCAGGAGAAAATGAGGAGATACTATTGCTTTTATATGGGTTCAAAACCCTAGGAGGATTCCATATGATTGGTAGATGGCAAAAGAGTAAAAAGGGCTTGCAAAAAGATGAATCAGGATGAAGCTTTTGGATGACTAGTGGTCCACCATGCTTCATGGACCAAGACTGGAATTGCTATTTTAAATTGTTTGGGGTAGAAAATGGAATTGTCCCAAAATGATTTCTAGATGAACACTTGATTTAAGCTTCTCAGAATTCTCCCGGTTTCACACAGTTAGGTTTCTCAATTTAACACTTAGCACGCAATGTACCCGGAATTTTAGAATATTGGAAATTTAATCCATTCTTGTTGTTGAATCAAATTTAAAATGGTTCAAAATAATTTATTCAACACGGTTTTCTTCGTAAAAATTTTTATGGAGTGAAAATTTACTATTTTTGATTTTCTTAAAAACAGATTTATAAAATAAATTTTTGGGTTGTCACAAAGGAGGTATAGGTCGTCAGCCCTGTGCGTTTCAAAGCATCTCTGAAGGTCATGGCTGATCGTCGCTCCATCTTGCGGGCCTCCGCCCGGGCCTAGCTAACTGTGGGTCGATAAGGGGAATGGCCCGGCCAGCCAGGCAGACCCCGCCCAATTGTTGGCTGCGCGAAGCCTGGGAGCCCTAGTGATTGGGGGTTCCCCTTCCGCCACTGCTCGGTCCGTTGCAGATTCCAGGCGGAGGAGGTCTGCCACTCCGGTCACCAGCGCTGCATCTCCTACTTACCGTGTAACACCCTTAATTTTCATGTCAATTTAAAGCTTAACTATGCAAGGCAAACTAACCATCATATAACATAAAATATAAACACAGCGGAAGTCTAATATAATAACGGGGAAAACCAAGGAGTGTTATGCCACGTTCACTCCAACGTGAACGCACAGGCAAAGTCTAAAACCATTCAACTAGTATGTTCAATATCTGTGGCACACAGGCCAAAACACTAACTATACTGTCCAGGGGATCTAAACTATCCACGGCTAACGCTCTCGCCATCTACTCAGGACCTGTAAAACATATAAAGAAAGGGGACGACGCCCGGTCAGCGAATATTACTGGTAACCCATCAATACGCGTTCAATAGCATAAGTAGATAGTATAATACAAAATCATTTTTGAAACGGAATACAGTATATATCAGTTCAAACCGTAAAGAGAGAAGTCAACTGCAAAGACTCTATTTCACTCTCAAAAGAACAAGGGAAATCAACATCCCAAGACAACATCAAGACAAGACAACAACAGTACAACTCAACACAGCTCAAGAGGTAATCTACTGATCACAAAGTAGAAGACACCAAGGAAAAGACAACAACAACAAACAGGAACAACTCGTGGTGTATTCTACTGATCACAACGTAGAATACCACTCGACATGCTCAACAGAAAGGATAGACATCCACACATTGGCACTACATGCCACAATGACACTTCATGTCACAAGTTCCAACCTTATGCCCTATTCCAACCTTATGGCTATCCCCGGCCTTATTACGGTTCCAACCTTTACCTCCGAGTGCCACCCTATACTTCCAAGTGCAACCTTTTTCCTCCAGGAACCGTCGTTCCCCCTCCAACAACCGCCAAACAAAACCGCCGAACGCACAGTACACGAGGGTACATTGCAAGATCATATCACAAAACCGCAAAACCTGTGAGCTAAACTCACGATAACAAACCACCAAACTGAATTCATGGCCACCACGAGGACCACATCTGTACCTTGGTGATTAATGTCCCATACCATTAATCGTGCAATCCAGGTACAGCCAACACACACATCATCATAAGAATCAATCAACGGATCACAACAAAGATATGAAACCGTACTCAATCAAGGAAGGACTACAATCCGACACCAACGATGATCAACACAAGTTATCACCCACAATAGCAAAGAACAAACCGCACAAACTAGTATTTCAACATCAAATTAGCATGTTTATCAAACGGGTAAACCAAACATAGTTCCGAAGAACGTACAAGACTCATCATGGTCCAACGAATCACAAGGTTGAACACTTAGCACGATTCAAGACACCAAATCCTACATGGATTCCTACCATTACGTTCTAGACATACGAAACATCAAGAAGACACTCAAATAGCCCAACAAAAGAACATCGAGAAGTCAAGACATCAATTACCGAGTCAAAAGAATCACGGGGAACAAATCCCCAAACATCACCATTGTGTACCCCGCGGGTGGGGCCACGGGTGGACCTCCACCCATGGTTCCGCCCGCGGGAACCACTCCCACGTACCACACGTACCCCGCGGGTGGGGCGGCGGGTGGTGCCCTACCCGCCGTTCCGCCCGCGGGTACACTACTGTACCAAAATTAATCCCTTCGGAGATTTTCAACACCAAGCTCAAATTCAAGTCCAAAACACCCAAAATCTCACAAAATACAACAACATGACTTGAATCAAAGGAATAGCCAAGCAATGGCATACAAGAACCCTAATAACAAGCTCTAGAAGTCAAGAAATCATCATATAGGTAAGAAAATAGATTTTGTAAAGCATGGGTTACCTCTTGTAGCCTACAACTTCACTTATCACACCCTTACAAGCTTCTATTAAGGCTCTCCTTCAACTTCAACTTCACAAACACACCAAAAGACAACAAAGATTTCATCTTTAGAAAAAGACACCTTAAAAGGTACTAAAAACACTAAAGGACCAAAGATCTTACCCTCCTATATGCTCAAGATTAAGAAAGGTTGAATCTTGGAAACCAACTTGAAGAATCTTGGAATGCCCAAACTTGGCTTGAAGAAGAAGCTAGCTAATTCTAGAGAGAAGGAGGAGCTTTTCTTTTTAGGGTGTTAGGGAAAGGAATGAAAGATGACTTTAGGTTAGCTTGGGATACAATCATAAGGTGAAAATTCTTCTTTACCCTTACTAAAATGAAAAAGTGTAAGGAGACAAGGGAACAATTCATGAAGCATAGGGTACAACCCATTGATTTGGATTAACTAGTCAATTACTAGTCCTCCGACTATTGAATTTTCAGGATTTTAGAAGTAAACTATCAATTAAGCTAGGATTAATTACTTAATTAATCCTTAAATAGAATTTGGATTTACGCGGACCCCGACTTGCTGCTGGATGGCATTGCCCATCGTAGCTACCAGGTATGTCTATCTTCCTTAATCAATCCTGCCCGCCTTTTTTTTTTATACTCATGTTTTAACTGGTTATCTTCACTGCAAGCCCTAATGTGCCAACTCGCCCTTCGCCGCCGCCAGAAGGTCATGATGACCGAGTTGAAGGATTTGCACGCCATCTGGGACTCGCACGCCGCCCAGGTGGACGATTTGAACCTGAAGCTTGGACAAGCAACCTCTGGCTTGGAGGCCGAGCAAAGGAGGAACGACCAGCGGGCGGCTGAGCTGCACAATGCCCGGGAGATCGCCCTGGCTGCTTTTAGGCAATCTCCTAACTTTCAAAAGGAAGTAGCAGAGTTTGCGAGGGCCAACGTCGAGGGTATCGCCATGGAGTGGCTGGCTTCTGTGTGACACCCCGAAAATCCGACTCCTTAAGTAGGATTAATTGAGGAATTAATCCTAAAATACCTTGGTGAATTCCTTTCCAAAATCCTGAAATTTAATAGTCAAGGGACTAAAAGTTGACTAGTTCCTTAGTCAACCATGAGTACCTTTTTGCTTTGTGCTTTATACCAGCCTTTTGTCTTCTTAGCCTTTTAGTAAGGGTAAACTTGTCCTTTCACACATGATTGGTGTTTAAGCTTGCCCTAGCAAGACACACTTCATTCATTTCCTTACTAGCCAAATCCTAAAAACTCCATATTCTCTCTAAGAAATCTTGGCTTACTCTCCAAGCTAAAAGAAGAACAATCTACCCTTGCAAAGATTCATCCCAAGATTCCACCTTTCTATCTTCCAAGCTTAGGAAAGGGTTGTGAGGACGAAGAGCTTCAAAGTAGGGCCTAGGAGGGTTAGAGGAAAGAAGGTTTTGGTCTTCAAAGGTAACCCATGCTATACAAAACCTATTTTCTACTTGCTATTGATGATTCTTGACTTCTATTGATGATTCTTGGTGTAAATGTGAGATTTGATGCATGATCTTGTGATAATGCATGTTTAGAGCTTGTATCTAGGTTCCTTGAATGCTATTCTTTGATCTATTCTTGGGTTCAAGTCATTTCCTTGTTGTATGTGAGATTTGGGGTGTTTTGGACTTGAACTTGACCTTGGAGATGAAATTCCCCGAAGGGAATTATTTTGTGTACAGGTGTTCCCCACGGGCGGACCCGCGGGGGGTGCCACGGGCGGATGTTCCTCCACGGGTGGAATGACAGGCGAATGTGTGGCCACTGTTCCACCCGCGGGGTTGCGGTGAGTTATTTCCTTGTGGTTCCACCCTTTGGTATTTGATGCTTTGGCCTCCCTTTGTTGGATTGTTGAGCTTTTGTGTGTCTTCTTGATGTTTTGTATGTCTAGAATGAGGTCTTAAGTATCCATGTTAGGATTTGGTGTCTTGAATCGTGCTAATGGTCCAACTTTGTGATTCGTTGGATTTATGTGAGTCTTTGAGATTCGTTGGAATCGATTTGGTTTACCCATTTGATGAGCATGCTAGATATGATGTCGTTGATGCTAGTATGTGTTGTTTGTCCTTCCTATTGAGGATTGGCAACTCGTGTTGCCAATCATGTTGTTAGTGGATTGAAGTCCATGGTTGTTGTTGTTGAGCATCGTTTCATGTCTTTCATTGAAACCTCTTGATTGGATTCCTTGATATGATCTTGTACCAATGTCGTACTGTATTGATTATTCCGTAGATGAGCTATTGATTGAGCTTATCCGTTGTTGTACAAACTTTGTGTGAAATCTATGCTTTGTTGTATCTCTAGATTCCGTGTGTATTGACTCTTGTTGAGATGTTGGAATGGATGTCATGAGATGATTGAGCTGGTAAAGTGGACTTTAACATCGTGTTTTCTTTGTTAAGTGCGCAACTTGAAGAAATAGTCTGTAAGTGATTTTAGTTTAATTAGGATATTTGGGGACGAATGTAACACCCCGAAATTTTAAAACTTTGAAGCTTATATAATAAAGGCGAAATCTCATTAATTCCCCAAAACACAATACAAAGAGTACGGGGTGCTATGCCACACCTGAGCTGAAGAACTCAGGTGCACAGGCTAACTAACTACTATCCTCAATAATGCAAATATATAATCATGGCACGCAGGCAGAAAGGGAAACTAACTACTTCTACGCTTCAAGGTTCTAGCGCGCTCCAGTGTCTACTCTTCTGTGCCTGAAAGCCAAATATATCTGTTCAGCGAGAGATGATGGTAACCCACTCCAACGCGTTGAAATAAAATACATATAGATATATACATAGTTATACGAAAAAACCATTTCAAAGCATGAAGATATACCCTAAGAGACTCTAGCTTTCAAAACAGGGAATAGACTCAACAGATAGGGCTTAACACAGACAACGGACATAATCGAGCATAAACAATTCACAAGCATAGGGAAACAGGCAAGGCAGATAAAGATAAGCACAGTTAATATCCATAACCCAACATATACGATTCCCGGCATAAATCCCAAAGTCACCTCCCGAGACACTCATAACAACAACTCATCCATATCTCATCACATAGCACACTTTGTTGGCGCCACAGGACCAATCGCATGCCCATACATGAGGGTCAGCGCATATAGCTCTGACACGGCCCCGCAGCACCCTGCCCCGTATCGCAACACGGAGGAGTCGATCGCAACCGACCGATGAACCACAACTCATCATAGTTTGATCGTAACCAAACAGTGGACCGCAGCCCAAGAGTATGTCATCTGACCGCAGCCAGGAAATATGAACCGCAGCTCATGTAGAAACGTTTGATCGCAACCAAATGGTGGATCGCAGCCCGGGAGTGTAAATCTGACCGCAACCAGCTTCTGAACCGCAGCTCAGGAATAACCAATCCGATCACAACCGGATTGGGGTATCATGCACACATAACACGTAGCAAGCACATGCAACCCACATTAACACATTGGGAAGGGGGAGAAAACATATAACAAAACCTATGCGTGATCCTTCACATACTAAGAATAGTCCTAAGGGGTACATAATCCTTTTACCTAGGTCAACGGGATACCAATTCAATTAGCATGCAATATATAAGACTCATACAACCTACGAACAGTACCCGAAATATCAAACTAGACATAGGCACGATAGACGGAGTCCGTTGGGACACCACGGGGGTTGGGGGAACATCAAACGGGGAAGCCAAAATCCCAATAGGGTATTTTTCCAGCGGGTAGCCGGTTGGTGAGGGGTCACCCGCCGGCGACGATGATTCCGGGCAGCGGGTGCCCAGCGGGCAGCTGCCCGCCCGCCGGCTGCCCGCTGCCGGCGACGCCAACAATGGTCGCGGGTAGGTGGCGGGTCCCCTACCCCCACCTACCCCCCACTGTCTCTTTTATCACAAAAACGTCCCGGGAACTTTTGTGGAACCCGAAACCATGCTCAGACACTTTTAGACGCAATTGACAACAACACGTAGATAATTAACGGATCCAAACGCAAGAAACATACGTCACATAACCTATCATGCTTTTCTAAACATAATCGACACCCAAACATGCGAATTCCCACCCAATATACCAAGAATAATACCATACGAATTCCACGATATAACCTAGAGTTCTAATTATCAAGAACACAATTCATCTTCTAATACCAAGATTCGGTAGGAATATCATATAAACATCAAGAACATCATATAATCATCAAGAACATCAAGAACACCATATAATTATCAAGAACTCTTATTATCAAGATCTCCCATGGAATCATAACACCAATTATCAAGATTATAACGAACCATCAATACACAAGAATATGGGGGAAATCCTAAGACGGGAATCATAGCTATGAAAATAGGTTTTGTTGAGACATGGGTTACCTTTTAGCCTTAATTAATTCCTTGCTATGAAGGGTCTTTCTTGAAGCTTTCTTCTTTCTTGATTTCTCCTAGGGGAATTCTTGGAACTTCTTGTGTGGTGAGGGATTATTGTGTTGGGGGGTTCTAGGTGCCTCTTAAGTCCCCTATTTATATATCTAGGAGTCCTAATTAGGAACTAATATTATAGGCTTGCTAATTCTATTCCTTTTAGGGCTAGGGGTTGGGTTTTAGGGGTGAGGGCCCACGGACCATGGTGGGCCTTTTTCCCTAATTAATTATTGTAATTTAATTCTTTCTTTGGATAATTGGTTAAATGATTAATTGGTTTTAGGGGTTGTAACACGGGGTGTTACACTCTCCCCCCCTTAACGGGAAGCTTCGTCCTCGAAGCTTGGTTCTTATCGGGCGACTCCCTCTTGGTTACCTGGTATGAAGAGTTCAGGGTAGCGTTCCTTCATTGTGTCATTGAGTTCCCATGTTGATTCTTCGTTCCCATGGTTGGTCCAGAGGACTTTTACCATTTCTATGGCCCGACGACGGGTGGTTCTTGTCTTGGTGTCCAGGATTCTTACGGGTCTTTTTTCGTATGCTAGAGACTCGTCGAGGTCCACGACCTCGGGTTGTAGCACGTGGCTTGGGTTGTGCATGTATTTCTTTAGCTGGGATATGTGGAATACGTTGTGTACTCTTTCTAGTTTGATGGGTAGAGCGAGGCGGTAGGCTAGATTCCCGACCCTTTCTATGATTTCATAAGGGCCGATAAATCGGGGGCTGAGTTTTCCTTTTCTTCCGAATCTCATTACCCCTCGTGTGGGTGAGATTCTAAACCAAATCTTGTCCCCGGGGTTGAATTTGGCTTGTTTTCTCTTTAGGTCGGCGTAGGATTTCTGGCGGTCCTGAGCAGCCTTCATCCTTTCTTGGATGTGTTTGACCTTGGTTATGGTGTCTTGTAGGTATTGGGGCCCTAGTGTCACCGGGTCGACCATGTCCTCCCAACACAAGGGAGTTCTGCATTTTTTTCCGTATAAGGCTTCGTAGGGTGCCATACGGATGCTTGCGTGGTAGCTGTTGTTGTACGAGAATTCAATGAGGTCTAGGTGTTCTTCCCATGTCCCTTGGAAGTCTAGCACACAGGCCCTCAGCATGTCTTCGAGAGTCTGAATGGTTCTCTCGGTTTGGCCGTCAGTGGTGGGGTGGAATGCCGTGCTTAGTTTTAGTTGTGTCCCCAAGGCCGATTGCAGTGACTTCCATAATTGTGAGAGGAACCTGGAGTCTCTATCGGACACAATGTTTCGGGGAATTCCGTGGTATTTTACCACTTGGGCTAGTTGTGTCATCGTCCATGTCTCCTTCATGGCAATGAATCGCGCCGTTTTGGTTAGTTGGTCCACTATGACCCAAATTTTATCCTTGCCGGTTTTTGTTGGGGGTAATCCTCCGACGAAGTCCATGGATATGGAATCCCACTTTCCTTGTGGTATCTCAAGGGGTTGCACGAGTCCCTTGGGTTTACATCGTTCGGCCTTCACCCTTTGGCAGTTCAGGCATTTGGCCACGAAATCTGCGACTTCCTTTTTCATGTTGGGCCACCAGAACGACCTCTTCACCTCTCGGTATAGTTTGTCACCCCCGGGGTGCACCGAGTATGGGGCGTTGTGTCCTTCCTCCAAGATTTGTTGTTTTAAGTGGGGATGCGTCGTGGGCACGCACCACCTACCTTGGTAGCGGAGACTGCCATCTTCGTGTATTTTGAAGGGTCCTTCTTTCCCTTGAGTTGGGTCGAGGCGTATTTTATCTAGTTCCGGATCCTGCTGCTGTCCTACTTTGATTTCTTCGAAGAGTGTGGGTATGATTTGTGTGTTGAATAGGTGGATCTCGGGGTGGGTTGGATTTTGCTTTATTATTTCCAAGTTCAGCTTCTGGAAGTCTTTGTACAGCTGGTCGGGTAGGACCCAGGTGGCGTTGAGGGTGTGGTTAGCCTTCCTGCTTAGGGCGTCTGCCACAATGTTAGTTTTTCCCTCGTGGTACTGAATGTCTAGGTCGTAGTCTTTTATGAGTTCTAGCCACCTTCGTTGTCTCATGTTTAGGTCTTTCTGGGTGTAGATGTACTTTAGGCTCTTATGGTCTGTGTAGATCTTGCATTGCACCCCGTATAGGTAGTGCCTCCAAATTTTCAGCGCGAATACGATAGCGGCTAGCTCGAGGTCATGGGTGGGGTAATTTTCTTCGTGGGTTTTGAGTTGCCTGGATGCGTATGCTATTACTTTGCCTTTTTGCATTAACACGCAACCCAATCCCTTTTTGGATGCGTCACTGAAGACCTCAAATCCTTCCACTCCGGAGGGGATGGCTAGTACGGGTGCCGTGGTTAGTTTATCTTTCAATTCCTGAAAGGCCGCGATGCAGTTGTCGTCCCATCGGAAGGGGGTCTCTTTTTTTCATGAGTTTGATGAGAGGTTGAGCTATTTTAGTAAAGTCGGGTACAAACCTCCTGTAGTAACCAGCCAAGCCTAGGAAGCTGCAGACCTCTGACAGCGAACTTGGTGTGGTCCATTCCTTAACGGCATGGACCTTGGTGGGGTCTACCTTAATTCCTTCTTTGGTTATCACGTGGCCTAGGAAGGCTACGCTGTCTTTCCAGAATTCGCATTTGGAGAACTTAGCGTATAGTTGGTGTTCTCTTAGAGTTTGCAAGGTTATGCGGAGGTGCCTTTCGTGTTCTTCCTTGTTTCGGGAGAAGACTAGGATGTCGTCAATGAATACAATGACGAAGTCATCCAGGTGGGGTCGGAAAACCCGGTTCATGAGGTCCATGAATATGGCGGGTGCATTGGTAAGTCCGAAGGGCATTACTGTAAATTCATAGTGGCCGTAACGTGTCTGGAAGGCCGTTTTCTGAATGTCTGGTTTGGCCACTTGTATTTCGTGATATCCGGATCTTAGGTCAATTTTCGAAAACACCCCTACCCCCTTAAGTTGGTCGAACAAGTCATCTATCCGGGGGAGGGGGTACCTGTTCTTTATTGTGACTTGGTTAAGTTCCCTGTAGTCGATGCATAGGCGCATGCTCCCGTCTTTCTTTTTAAAAAATAGTATCGGTGCTCCCCATGGGGAGGTGCTGGGGCGGATGTAACCTTTATCTAGCAATTCCTGGAGTTGTGTTTTCAGTTCCTTCATTTCTTTTGGTGCTAGTCTGTAGGGTGGTTTAGAGATCGGGGCAGCGCCAGGTACGAGGTCTATGGTGAACTCGACTTCCCTGGCTGGGGGTGCCCCGGGGATTTCGTCTGGAAAGACGTCAGTGAATTCGTTTACCACTGGAATGGATTGTGGTTCGGGTGGTTTGGTGTTGAGGTTCTCGACCGAGCATAGGAAGGCCTCGCTTCCTTGGTTTAGGTACTTCTTCATTTTCATCATGTTCACAAGTTTGATCCCCAGATCCTGGCGGGTCCCGCAGTATGACACCCTTTTTCCGTTCGGTCCCCGCAGGACCACTTTTTGTTCTCCACACAGGATTTGTGCTTGGAATTTCCCTAGCCAGTCCATGCCCAAGATCACTTGCACCCCATCCAGTCCGTACTGTATTAAGTTGCTGGGAAAGTCCTCGCCCTAGATGGTGATCATTACGTTCTCGTACATGCGGTCGCATTTCATGATTTCGCTAGAGGCCACCTTGACCTGGAGTTGGACCTTGGTGCTGGCGTTAAGGCTAAGTTGAGTGGCGAACTCGGTTGCTATAAATGAGTTGGTAGCCCCTGAATCAAATAGTATAGTGGCGGGGGTGGCGTGTACTAGGAAGGTTCCGGAGACTATGTTGCTGTCTCCGATCCTGGCTTTGCTTAGGGTGAGGATTCTTCCTTGAGTAATCGGTGTCGCGACCTTGGGGGGTGAGACGGTCCTGGAGCTTTTAGGTCCTCGGGTGGGATTTGTGTGATTCCCCTCAGGTTTCCTTTTGTACCCCAAGTGTGTAACACCCCTGATTTTCAAGACATTTAAAACTTAATAATAAAGGTAATATCTCATTAAATCCCAGAGTGTAGCATAAGTGTGCGGGGTGCTATGCCACACCTGGGCTAGAGAACCCAGGTGCACAGGCTATCTAACTACTATCCTCTGAAATATAAACGCATAACATGGCACGCAGGCCGAAAGGGAAACTATACTACTTCTACGCTCCAGTTCTAGCGCGCTCCAGTGCTCTAATCCTCTGTGCCTGAAAGCCAAATATATCTGTTCAGCGAGAGATGCTGGTAACCCACACCAACGCGTTGAAATACAATACATATAGAGATATATATAGGTATACGAAAACCATTTGAGCATGAAGATATATCCTGCGAACTCTAGCTTTTAAAACCGGGAATGACTCGACAGATAAGGCCAGACACAAGCAACAGTTATAACAGTCATAAGCAGTTCATGACAGATAAGGCAAATAAGGCAAGGTATAAGCAGTAATCATGACCCATCATAAACAATTCCCCAATATAAATTCCATAGTCACATTCCTCCAAGACACTCATAATCACAGCTCATCCATATCACAACACATAGCACACTTTGTTGGCGCCACAGGACCAATCGCATGCCCATACATGAGGGTCAGCGCATATAGCTCTGACACGGCCCCGCAGCACCCTGCCCCGTATCGCAACACGGAGGGGTCGATCGCAACCGACCGATGAACCGCAGCTCATCTTAATGTTTGATCGCAACCAAACAGTGGACCGCAGCCCAAGAGAGTGTATTGTCTAACTGTAGCCAGGAATTCCCATCTGACTACAACCAGCCTCTGAACTGCAGCTCAGGAAAGATGTCATCTGATTGCAGCCAGGAATTCCCATCTGACTACAACCAGTTTCTGGACCGCAGCCCAGGATACCGTCATCCGACTATAGCCAGGAATTCCCATCTGACTGTAGCCGGCTTCTGAACCGCAGCTCAGGATAACCAATCCGATCGCAACCGAATTGGGGCAACACGCACACATAACACATAGCAAGCACATGCAACCCACATTACACGTTGGGAAGGGGACGAAAGCGTATAACAAAACCTATGCGTGATCCATCACATACTAAGAATAGTCCTAAGGGGTTCATACTTCTTCCACCTAGGTCAACGGGGTACCAATTCAACTAGCATGCAATATAATAGACTCATAAACCTACGAACGGTACCCGAAATATCAAACTAGACATAGGCACGACAAACGGGGTCCGTTGGGACACCACGGGGATCGGGGAAACATCAAACGGGGAAGCCGGGGTCCCGAGTGGGGACAAATTCCAGCGGGTAGCCGGTGGGTGGTGGGCCACCCGCCGGAGTCACTGTTACGGGCAGCGGGTGCCCGGCGGGCAGCTGCCCGCCCGCCGGCTGCCCGCTGCCGGGCTGCCCGAGAACGCCACGGGTAGGTGGCGGGTCCCCTACCCCCACCTACCCCCCACTGACTCTTTTCACCACTTTTCGTCCCGGGAACCGTTGTGGAACCCGAAACCATGCTTAGACACTTTACAACGCAATTAATGACAACACGTAGACAATTAACGGATCAAATACGAGAACCGTACGGCACATAATCTATCATGCTTCTCTAAACCTAATCAACACCCAAACATGCGAATTCCCACCCGACAATCCAAGAATAAGATCATACGATACAACCTAGGGTTCTAATCACTTTTATATCAACAAGAATACAATTCATCTTCTAATTGCAAGATTCGGTAAGAATAATACATAACCTCGAGGATGCCAATTAATCATCAAGAACATCATAATCATCAAGAACAACACATAATCATGAAAATCCTAATTAATCATCAAGAACATCATAATTATCAAGAAGCTCCCAACATCAAGATTATCAAGATTCCCCATGGAATCATCAAATCAATATCAATAATAATCACCATAATTTCACCATTCACAATAATATGGGGGAAACCCTAAGGGGAAATCATAGCTATGAAAATAGGTTTTGTTGAGACATGGGTTACCTCTTAGCCTTAATTAATTCCTTGGCTATGAAGGATCTTTCTTTAAGCTTTCTTGCTTTCTTGATTTCTTCTAAGGGGATTCTTGGAGCTCTCCTGGGGTGATGGGCGTGTATGCGTGTGGGAGGGGGTTTTAGGTGCTCCCTAAGTTCCCTATTTATAGATCCAAGGGTTTATTTAGAGTTTATTCCTATTGGGTTTAGGGGTTGGGTTTATATAATTAGGCCCATGGACTATGGTGGCCTTTTTCCCTAATTAACCATCATGATTTATTCTTTCTCCTGGGTTATTAACTAATTAATTAATTAATCAGTTGGTTTTAGGGTCCGTAACACGGGGTGTTACACTCTCCCCCCCTTAACAGGAAGCTTCGTCCCCGAAGCTTGGCCCTGGGTGGCAAAAAGAAAGGAAAGTTTTCCCTTAGTTACCTGGAGTGAACAGCTCGGGGTACCGCTCCTTCATTGTGTCTTTAAGTTCCCATGTGGCTTCCTCGGTCTCGTGGTTGGTCCAGAGAACCTTTACCATTTCTACGACTCGGTTCCGGGTATTTCTTGTTTTGGTGTCCAGGATTCTTACGGGTTTCTCTTCGTATACCAGGGACTCGTCGAGGTCCACAGTCTCGTGTTGGAGTACGTGACTTGGATCGTGTATGTACTTCTTTAGCTGAGATACGTGGAACACGTTGTGTACTCGTTCTAGCTCGGCGGGTAAGGCGAGTCGGTAGGCCAAGTCTCCGATTCTCTCCACGATTTCGTACGGGCCGATGAACCGGGGGCTGAGTTTTCCTTTCCTCCCGAACCTCATTACCCCTCGAGTGGGCGAGATCCTTAGCCAGATCTTGTCCCCGAGGCTGAATTCGGCTCGCTTCCTTTTTAGGTCGGCGTACGACTTCTGGCGGTCTTGGGCGGCCTTCATCCTTTCCTGGATGCGTTTGACCTTAGCTATGGTGTCTTGTAGGTATTGGGGGCCCAGTGTTACCGGGTTGACCATATCTTCCCAGCATAATGGGGTTCTACATCTCTGACCATACAGTGCTTCATATGGTGCCATGCGAATGCTCGCGTGGTAGCTGTTGTTGTATGAGAACTCGATGAGGTCTAGGTGTTCTTCCCACGTTCCTCGGAAGTCGAGCGCGCAGGCTCTTAGCATGTCTTCGAGGGTTTGGATGGTTCTTTCGGTTTGCCCGTCTGTGGTGGGGTGAAAGGCCGTGCTTAGCTTTAGTCGCGTCCCTAACGCCGCTTGTAGTGATTTCCAGAATTGCGAGAGGAACCTGGAGTCTCGGTCGGATACAATGTCCCGGGGAACTCCGTGGTATTTCACTACCCGGTTTACGTAAGCTTGAGCTAGCTGCGTCATCGTCCATGTTTCTTTCATGGCGATGAACCGCGCTGTCTTGGTGAGTCGATCCACTATGACCCAGATTTTATCCTTACCGGTTTTTGTTGGGGGTAGCCCTCCGATGAAGTCCATGGATATGGAGTCCCATTTTCCTTGTGGTATCTCAAGGGGTTGTACGAGTCCCTTGGGTTTGCATCGTTCGGCTTTTACCCTTTGGCAATTCAGGCACTTGGCCACAAAGTCTGCGACTTCCTTTTTCATATTCGGCCACCAGAATGATTTCTTTACGTCTTGGTATAACTTGTCACCGCCTGGGTGGACGGAGTAAGGGGAGTTGTGTCCTTCCTCCAAAATCTGTTGTTTCAAGTGGGAGTGCGTTGAGGGTACACACCACCTCCCTTTGTAGCGGAGGCTGCCGTCTGGGTGTGCTTCGAAGGGGCCCTCTTTCCCTCGAGTCAGGTCGCGGCGGATTTTGTCTAGTTCCGGGTCCTGTTGTTGTCCTGATTTGATTTCCTCGAAGAGGGTGGGCACGGCCTGTGTGTTGAGTAGATAGGCATGGGGGCGAGTTTGTCCCTGCTCTATTATTTCCAAGTGTAGCCTTTGGAAGTCTCTGTACAGATGGTCCGGTAGGACCCACGTGGTGTTAAGGGAGTGATTTGTCTTCCGGCTTAGGGCATCTGCCACCACGTTGGCTTTTCCCTCGTGGTATTGAATGTCTAGGTCGTAGTCCTTTATGAGTTCCAACCATCTTCGTTGTCTCATGTTTAGGTCTTTTTGAGTAAAGATGTACCTCAGGCTCTTATGGTCGGTGTAGATCTTGCATTGTACCCCATATAGGTAGTGCCTCCAGATTTTCAGTGCGAATATGATAGCGGCTAGCTCGAGGTCATGGGTGGGGTAATTCTCTTCGTGGGTTTTGAGTTGCCTGGATGCGTAAGCTATTACCTTGCCCTTTTGCATTAGTACGCATCCTAACCCTTTCTTGGATGCGTCGCTGTAGACTTCAAACCCTTCCGATCCGGAGGGTATGGCTAGCACGGGTGCAGTGGTTAGTTTATCCTTTAATTCTTGGAAGGCCGAGATGCAGCCGTTGTCCCAACGGAAGGGGGTTTCCTTTTTCATGAGCTTAATGAGGGGTTGGGCTATCTTGGTGAAGTCGGGTACGAACCTCCTGTAGTAGCCCGCTAGACCTAGGAAGCTTCGGACTTCCGAGAGTGAATTCGGCGTGGTCCATTCTTTAACGGCGCGAACCTTAGCGGGGTCCACCCTAATCCCTTCTTTGGTTATCACGTGACCCAAGAAGGCTACGCTGTCTTGCCAGAATTCGCACTTGGAGAATTTAGCGTAGAGTTGGTTCTGCCGGAGGGTTTGCAGAGATATGCGTAGGTGCTTCTCATGTTCTTCTTTATTTCGGGAGTAGACTAGGATGTCGTCGATGAACACGATGACGAAGTCATCCAGGTGAGGTCGGAATACTCGATTCATGAGGTCCATGAATATGGCAGGCGCGTTAGTGAGGCCGAAAGGCATTACGGTAAACTCGTAGTGGCCGTAACGTGTCCGGAAGGCCGTCTTCTGGATGTCCGGTTTGGCCACTTGGATCTGGTGATATCCGGATCTTAGGTCGATCTTCGAGAACACCCCTGCCCCTTTGAGTTGGTCGAATAAGTCATCTATTCGGGGAAGGGGGTACTTATTCTTTATGGTAACTTGGTTGAGTTCTCGGTAGTCGATGCACAGGCGCATGCTCCCATCCTTCTTCTTAACGAAGAGTACCGGTGCTCCCCACGGGGAGGTGCTGGGCCGAATGTAACCCTTATCTAGCAGTTCTTGGAGTTGTGTTTTCAGTTCCTTCATTTCCTTTGGTGCTAGCCGGTAGGGTGGTTTAGAGATTGGGGCGGCGCCCGGCATGAGGTCTATGGTGAACTCGACCTCTCTGGTCGGGGGTGCCCCGGGAATCTCGTCTGGGAAGACGTCGGTGAACTCGTTCACCACGGGGATGGCTTGTGGTTCGGGTGTTTTGGCGTTGAGGTCTTCAACTGAGCACAAGAAAGCCTCGTTTCCTTGGCCCAGATACTTCTTAATTTTCATCGTGTTTATCAGTTTGATCCCTGGATCCTGGCGGGCACTGCGGTACGACACCCTCTTACCGTTTGGCCCTCGTAGGACCACTTTCTGCTCTCCGCACAGGATTTGCGCTTGGAACTTCCCTAGCCAATCCATGCCCAAGATTACTTGCATCCCATCCAATTGAAACTGGATCAGGTTACTGGGAAATTCCACTCCCTGAATGGTGATCATTACATGTTCGTACATGCGATCACATTTTATGACCTCGCCTGAGGCCACCTTGACTTGGAGTCGGACCTTGGTGGTGGCGTCAAGACCGAGCTGGGCGGCGAACTCGGTCGCTATAAACGAGTTGGTAGCCCCTGAGTCGAATAATATGACAGCTAGGGTGGCGTGCACTAGGAAGGTTCCGGAGACTATGTTGCTATCTCCGATCCTGGCCTTGCTTAGGGTGAGGATTCTCCCCCGGGTAGTCGGCGCGATGGTTTGGTCAAGTGGGGCGGTTTTGGGGTTCTTAGCTTCCTTGGCGAGAATTGGGCGACTTCCTTCGGGTTTCCTTTTATACCCCAGTTGCATCCCTGGAGGCGGGTCCGCCACCTGTTGTAGCTGACACGCCTTGGCATAGGCCTCTCCGAGGGTCTTCGGTTGTTGGGCGGCCAAGGACCTCTGGTGTTCGGGCTTAAGGCCCGTTAGGAATTTCCGGACTTTGATCCCTTCGGTGGGTACTAGCTCGGGGGCGAGGCGAGCCAGTTGGCAGAATCGTCGGTAGTATTCTGAGACCGGGGCCGTCCCTTGTCTTAGATTGAGAAATTCCTCGCACATGGCGGCCTTCAGGTGGTTGGGGTAGAACTGTTCTCGTAACTGCGTCTTTAAGTGCCCCCAGTTGAATCCGGGGTCTTGCTCGTATGTAGGCCCTCGCGGGCCCACCAGTTGTCGGCCTCGTGCTTGAAATAGAAGGAGGCTATCCTGACCCGGTGACGTTCGGGGCATTGGGTCGCCCTGAACACCTTGTCGAATGTCTCAATCCATTCCTCGAGGGTTGTGGGGTCTTCGTCTCCCGAGAGGGTGGGTGGTTGATGTGCCGAGACTTGGTGGTGGATTTCCAAGTTCTCGTCTGTTGGCAGAGGTTGGGGTACGATAGTACTTAGCGCCTGGGCAATCTGGGTCAGGCGTTGTAGGGCTTGAGTCAAGGTTTCTTGAGAGGGGTGTCCCGGTGTTCCTGACTGTTTCTTCTTGGGTGCCATTCCTGGCGATTAAAGGTCGATATTATTTTGTGTTTCAATCTTGACATAATAAGTGGGGAAGGGATTCCTAATATTAGAGAGGGATAAAGTGGGAGGAGGTTATGTGTAGGTTTCACAATCTCACCGCGCGTCCTAAGATTTCTGAGTCCTATGTCCCTAGGTACTTAGAGTTCAAGCCTAACGTCCTAAAGTCCGGTCTTAAGAGTCTTTTCCTAGGGTCAAACTTAGGCTCTGATACCAACTGTAACACCCCTGATTTTCAAGACATTTAAAACTTAATAATAAAGGTAATATCTCATTAAATCCCAGAGTGTAGCATAAGTGTGCGGGGTGCTATGCCACACCTGGGCTAGAGAACCCAGGTGCACAGGCTATCTAACTACTATCCTCTGAAATATAAACGCATAACATGGCACGCAGGCCGAAAGGGAAACTATACTACTTCTACGCTCCAGTTCTAGCGCGCTCCAGTGCTCTAATCCTCTGTGCCTGAAAGCCAAATATATCTGTTCAGCGAGAGATGCTGGTAACCCACACCAACGCGTTGAAATACAATACATATAGAGATATATATAGGTATACGAAAACCATTTGAGCATGAAGATATATCCTGCGAACTCTAGCTTTTAAAACCGGGAATGACTCGACAGATAAGGCCAGACACAAGCAACAGTTATAACAGTCATAAGCAGTTCATGACAGATAAGGCAAATAAGGCAAGGTATAAGCAGTAATCATGACCCATCATAAACAATTCCCCAATATAAATTCCATAGTCACATTCCTCCAAGACACTCATAATCACAGCTCATCCATATCACAACACATAGCACACTTTGTTGGCGCCACAGGACCAATCGCATGCCCATACATGAGGGTCAGCGCATATAGCTCTGACACGGCCCGCAGCACCCTGCCCCGTATCGCAACACGGAGGGGTCGATCGCAACCGACCGATGAACCGCAGCTCATCTTAATGTTTGATCGCAACCAAACAGTGGACCGCAGCCCAAGAGAGTGTATTGTCTAACTGTAGCCAGGAATTCCCATCTGACTACAGCCAGCCTCTGAACTGCAGCTCAGGAAAGATGTCATCTGATTGCAGCCAGGAATTCCCATCTGACTACAACCAGTTTCTGGACCGCAGCCCAGGATACCGTCATCCGACTATAGCCAGGAATTCCCATCTGACTGTAGCCGGCTTCTGAACCGCAGCTCAGGATAACCAATCCGATCGCAACCGAATTGGGGCAACACGCACACATAACACATAGCAAGCACATGCAACCCACATTACACGTTGGGAAGGGGACGAAAGCGTATAACAAAACCTATGCGTGATCCATCACATACTAAGAATAGTCCTAAGGGGTTCATACTTCTTCCACCTAGGTCAACGGGGTACCAATTCAACTAGCATGCAATATAATAGACTCATAAACCTACGAACGGTACCCGAAATATCAAACTAGACATAGGCACGACAAACGGGGTCCGTTGGGACACCACGGGGATCGGGGAAACATCAAACGGGGAAGCCGGGGTCCCGAGTGGGGACAAATTCCAGCGGGTAGCCGGTGGGTGGTGGGCCACCCGCCGGAGTCACTGTTACGGGCAGCGGGTGCCCGGCGGGCAGCTGCCCGCCCGCCGGCTGCCCGCTGCCGGGCTGCCCGAGAACGCCACGGGTAGGTGGCGGGTCCCCTACCCCCACCTACCCCCCACTGACTCTTTTCACCACTTTTCGTCCCGGGAACCGTTGTGGAACCCGAAACCATGCTTAGACACTTTACAACGCAATTAATGACAACACGTAGACAATTAACGGATCAAATACGAGAACCGTACGGCACATAATCTATCATGCTTCTCTAAACCTAATCAACACCCAAACATGCGAATTCCCACCCGACAATCCAAGAATAAGATCATACGATACAACCTAGGGTTCTAATCACTTTTATATCAACAAGAATACAATTCATCTTCTAATTGCAAGATTCGGTAAGAATAATACATAACCTCGAGGATGCCAATTAATCATCAAGAACATCATAATCATCAAGAACAACACATAATCATGAAAATCCTAATTAATCATCAAGAACATCATAATTATCAAGAAGCTCCCAACATCAAGATTATCAAGATTCCCCATGGAATCATCAAATCAATATCAATAATAATCACCATAATTTCACCATTCACAATAATATGGGGGAAACCCTAAGGGGAAATCATAGCTATGAAAATAGGTTTTGTTGAGACATGGGTTACCTCTTAGCCTTAATTAATTCCTTGGCTATGAAGGATCTTTCTTTAAGCTTTCTTGCTTTCTTGATTTCTTCTAAGGGGATTCTTGGAGCTCTCCTGGGGTGATGGGCGTGTATGCGTGTGGGAGGGGGTTTTAGGTGCTCCCTAAGTTCCCTATTTATAGATCCAAGGGTTTATTTAGAGTTTATTCCTATTGGGTTTAGGGGTTGGGTTTATATAATTGGGCCCATGGACTATGGTGGCCTTTTTCCCTAATTAACCATCATGATTTATTCTTTCTCCTGGGTTATTAACTAATTAATTAATTAATCAGTTGGTTTTAGGGTCCGTAACACGGGGTGTTACAAAGTGTGTCTCCGGGGGTTGGTTTGTTACTTGTTGTAGTTGGAATGCCTTGGCATAGGCTTCCCCGAGGGTCCTTGGTTCTTGTGTGGCCAGGGCTTTCTGTTGTTCGGGATCAAGGCCTGTTATGAACTTCTTGACCATGATCATCTCGGTGGGTACTAACTCGGGGGTGAGGCGAGCCAGTCTGCGGAATTGCTGGTAGTATTCTGTGATCGGGGCTGCCCCTTGTTTTAGGTGGAGGAACTCTTCGTATATGGTGGCTTTTAGATGGTCGGGATAGAATTGTTCTCGCAGCCGTGTTTTTAGGGTTTCCTAGTTGAATTCGGGGCTTTGTTCGTATGTGGGTCTCTCGTGGGCCCACCAGGTGTCGGCCTCGTGTCTGAGGTAGAAGGAGGCTATTCTGACTTGGTGGTCTTCTGGGCATTCGGTTGCCCGAAATATCTTATCAAAAGTTCCGATCCATTCCTCGAGGACCGTGGGGTCTTCGTTCCCCGAGAAGGTGGGTGGTTGATGCACCGAGACTTGGTGGTGGATTTCCAAGTTCTCTTTTGTTGGTAAAGGTTGGGGAATGGTAGCACTCAGTGCCTGGGCAATTTGGGCCAGGCGTTGTAGATTCTGAGTCAAGAATTCCTGAGTGGGGAGTTTCGGTGTTCCTGTTTGTCTCCTTTTCGGTGCCATCCTAGTGTTCATAGGTCGATGTTATTTTGTATTCTTACCTTGATGAAATAAGTGAAGGGGGAGTTTCTTTAAGTTAGAGAGGGATTAAGTGAGGGGGTTATGTGTAGGTTTCACAATCTCACCACGCGTCCTACGATTCCTAAATCTTATGTTCCTAAGTACCTAGAGTTTAAGCTTAATGTCTTAAAGTCTGGTCTTAAGAGTCTTATCCTAGGGTCAAACTTAGGCTCTGATACCAACTGTAACACCCCGAAATTTTAAAACTTTGAAGCTTATATAATAAAGGCGAAATCTCATTAATTCCCCAAAACACAATACAAAGAGTACGGGGTGCTATGCCACACCTGAGCTGGAGAACTCAGGTGCAAAGGCTAACTAACTACTATCCTCAATAATGCAAATATATAATCATGGCACGCAGGCCGAAAGGGAAACTAACTACTTCTACGCTTCAAAGTTCTAGCGCGCTCCAGTGTCTACTCTTCTGTGCATGAAAGCCAAATATATTTGTTCAGCGAGAGATGCTGGTAACCCACTCCAACGCGTTGAAATACAATACATATAGATATATACATAGTTATACGAAAAAACCATTTCGAAGCATGAAGATATACCCTAAGAGACTCTAGCTTTCAAAACAGGGAATAGACTCAACAGATGGGGCTTAGCACAGAGAACGGACATAATCGAGCATAAACAATTCACAAGCATAGGGAAACAGGCAAGGCAGATAAAGATAAGCAAAGTTAATATCCATAACCTAACATATACGATTCCCGGCATAAATCCCAAAGTCACCTCCCGAGACACTCATAACAACAACTCATCCATATCTCATCACATAGCACACTTTGTTGGCGCCACAGGACCAATCGCATGGCCATACATGAGGGTCAGCGCATATAGCTCTGACACGGCCCCGCAGCACCCTGCCCCGTATCGCAACACGGAGGGGTTGATCGCAACCGACCGATGAACCGCAGCTCATCATAGTTTGATCGCAACCAAACAGTGGACCGCAGCCCAAGAGTATGTCATCTGACCGCAGCCAAGAAATATGAACCGCAGTTCATGTAGAAACGTTTGATCGCAACCAAACGGTGGACCGTAGCCCGGGAGTGTAAATCTGACCGCAGCCAGCTTCTGAACCGCAGCTCAGGAATAACCAATCCGATCGCAACCGGATTGGGGTATCATGCACACATAACACATAGCAAGCACATGCAACTCACAATAACACATTGGGAAGGGGAAAAAACGTATAACAAAACCTATGCGTGATCCTTCACATACTAAGAATAGTCCTAAGGGGTACACACTCCTTTTACCTAGGTCAACGGGATACCAATTCAATTAGCATGCAATATATAAGACTCATACAACCTACGAACGGTACCCGAAATATCAAACTAGACATAGGCACGATAGACGGAGTCCGTTGGGACACCATGAGGGTCGGGGGAACATCAAACGGGGAAGCAAAAATCCCAATTGGGTATTTTTCCAGCGGGTAGCCGGTGGGTGAGGGGTCACCCGCCGGCGACGATGATTCCGGGCAGCGGGTGCCCGGCGGGCAGCTGCCCGCCCGCCGGCTACCCGCTGCCGGTGACGCCAACAATAGCCACGGGTAGGTGGCGGGTCCCCTACCCCCCACTGACTCTATTATCACAAAAACGTCCCGGGAACTTTTGTGGAACCCGAAACCATGCTCAGACACTTTTAAACGCAATTGACAACAACACGTGGACAATTAACGGATCCAAACGCAAGAAACATACGGCACATAACCTATCATGCTTTTCTAAACATAATCGACACCCAAACATGCGAATTCCCACCCAATATACCAAGAATAATACCATACGAATTCCACGATATAACATAGGGTTCTAATTATCAAGAACACAATTCATCTTCTAATACCAAGATTCGGTAGGAATATCATATAAACATCAAGAACATCATATAATCATCAAGAACATCAAGAACACCATATAATTATCAAGAACCTCTTATTATCAAGATCACCCATGGAATCATAACACCAATTATCAAGATTATAACGAACCATCAATACACAAGAATATGGGGGAAATCCTAAGAGGGGAATCATAGCTATGAAAATAGGTTTTGTTGAGACATGGGTTACTTTTTAGCCTTAATTAATTCCTTGGCTATGAAGGGTCATTCTTGAAGCTTTCTTCTTTCTTGATTTCTCCTAGGGGAATTCTTGGAACTTCTTGTGTGGTGAGGGATTATTGTGGTGGGGGGTTCTAGGTGCCTCTTAAGTCCCCTATTTATATATCTAGGAGTCCTAATTAGGAATTAATATTATAGGCTTGCTAATTCTATTCCTTTTAGGGCTAGGGGTTGGGTTTTAGGGGTGAGGGCCCACGGACCATGGTGGGCCTTTTTCCCTAATTAATTATTGTAATTTAATTCTTTCTTTGGATAATTGGTTAAATGATTAATTGATTTTAGGGGTCGTAACACGGGGTGTTACAACGAAGCTTTCTTTTAATGATGGTAGATTGTGATACCCCAAAAATTTTAAATTATTTAAGTAGGAAAAAAGTTTAATCAATATATGTATGGAAAATTAAATTGGTTATTTGAGTTTTGAACCCTAAACCTTTCTTTTAAAACATGAAGATCTTTACCATCATACCATCATAGCATTTATCTCTTTATACTCATTTGATGATATGTTAGTTTAATATTAAAACTATTTTATATGAAACATATATAGAAATATATACATTTGAAGAATATATATAGATTATATTTGTATGTGACCGTATATATATATATATATATATATATATATATATATATATATATTTTACACATGTTATAATAAAAGAGATTTAATCAAATTAAATGAAATTGGATAATGATGCTGAATGGTTGTTACAAATCCTATAATAATTACATTTGATATTTGATTATCTCATTTAATTAAAGATAATAATGGGATGATTTAATCACCTTCTTTCTCTCATTAAATTAGCCGAATTATTCTAACAAAAAGAAAGGGAATAATTCTTCTTCTCCCTTCTCCTGGTCTGTCTTTGCCGTTAACTTTAACAATAAAAAAAATTGTTTGCTTCAACAAAAATTAGAGTATCAAGTTTTTGTAGGGATGATATTATAGAAGATCAGAGAAAGTGTAGGCTTGAAGTTTCTTGATGAATTTTAGAGGAAATTCAAGAGGTACATGAGGTTGATGAGAGCGTTGCCCAAGAAATGTTAAGATAAGAATATGTAATAAGACATTTGGGACTTATTTTGAGTTATGTTTAGACTTTGGAGTATTTCAATTTATTATTGCATGCTAGATTGAGAATTATGTTTAAATGTATTGGGATTTAAGACTAATTGTATTGGTTGCACAGCCTTAGCACTTAGGTTGTTGGTTGCCTAAGTATGACGGTAACTCCCATTTATTTTGGTTAGTTAATGCTTCCGCTATATTTTTAATGAATTTTGAATTGAGAAAAACGAATTATTGTAAAGAAAATTTAGTTATGAAAATTGGGGTGTTATAAATTGGTATCAGAGCAGTTCGAACCTTTGGGAGCCTAGGTTATTAAATTTTGGATATAAGAAGTACCATAGCCTAGGTTGTGAATTTCTGAGGATATAATAGAATTGACTTGGAATTTAAGATTTTGGGAATATCATAGTGAGGATGTGTGGTATTGTATAATTATTTCATGTCCCCTTGGAAGATTGCTAATATTTGCAGGTGTTGTTGCTTGGTAAAAATTGAAAAATTTGGAGGTAATACTTTATGTTATGGAAGTATTTGGATTTGGTGAGCTTTTTAGCGCTTAATTATTTATTATGGAGTTATTTTAGTAAGGTATTCTTTTAAGTTACGAGGACGTAACTGTGTTTTTATGGAGGGTAGAGTTTAACACCGTGTTTTCTTTGTTAAGTGTGCAACTTGTGATTTTAGTTTAATTAGGAGCTTCGGGGATGAAACTTTCTTTTAAGGAGGGTAGATTGTGATACCCCGAAAATTTTAAATTATTTAAGTAGGAAAAAAGTTTAATCTATATATGTATGAAAATTTAAATTGGTTATTTGAGTTTAGAACCCTAAACCTTTCCTTTGAAACATGAATATCCTTACCATCATGCCATCACAACATTTATCTTTTTATCCTCATTTGATGATATGTTATTTTAATATTAAAATTATTTTATATGTAGTATATATAGAAATATATACATTTGAAGATTATGTATAGATTATATTTGTATGTGACCGTGTATATATATATATATATATATATATATATATATATATATATATATATATATATATATATATATATTTACACATGTTATAATAAAAGGGATTTAATCAAATTAAATGAAATTGGATAATGATGGTGAATGGTTGTTACAAATCCTATAATAATTACATTTGATATTTATTATTTCATTTAATTAAATATAATGATGGGATGATTTAATCCCCTTCTTTCTCTCATTGAATTGGCTGAATTATTCCAACAAAAAGAAAGGGAATAATTCTTCTTCTCCCTCCTCCTGGTCTGTCTTTGCCGTTCACTTTAACAATAAAAAAAAATTGTTTTCTTCAACAAAAATTAGAGTATCAAGTTTTTGAAGGGATGATATTATAGAAGATCAGAGAAAGTATAGGCTTGAAGTTTCTTGATGATTTTTAGAGGAAATTCAAGAGGTACATGAGGTTGATGAGAGCGTTGCCCAAGCAATGTTAAGATAAGAATATGTAACAAGACATTTGGGACTTATTTTGATTTATGTTTAGACTTTGGAGTATTTCAATTTATTATTGCATGCTAGATTGAGAATTATGTTTAAATGTATTGGGATTTAAGATTAATTGTATTGGTTGCATAGCCTTAGCACTTAGGTTGTTGGTTGCCTAAGTGTGACGGTAACACCCATTTATTTTGGTTAGTTAATGCTTCCGCTATATTTTTAATGAATTTTGAATTGAGAAAAACGAATTATTGTAAAGAAAATTTAGTTATGAAAATTGGGGTGTTACATGGACAGTGTGGGGGCTTATGTGTGAACTGATCTGGTAGTGGGTTTAAAGCTCCGGATTGCCGTTTGATACTTATGATTTGTGGGCAACCTGGGAAACTCATTCCAGTTGCCAGAGATAGTAGCTAACCCGTTGAGCTTGGAATCTCAATAGGGGGTGTATACACTTAAAGTTGCTAGATCTGTTTCCATTGGGCTGCGGTCCTAGTCATTGCGATGACTCTATGGTATGTGATATATGACTTGGAGTCCTCCACACTGGTCCACTATGATTCGGGTCGTTGAGATGACTCTTTGATGTATGCTTCAGTTTGGCTATGTCCTGTGTGGGCTTGGAACATGTTGTGAGTATGAACCTCGCTTTATTGATTATGAGCATGTCTATGATTAACCCTACCTTGAGTATGGTAGGTAGTAACTATTGTTGAGTATGTCGTTTGTTGTTCTATTGCCTTGTTGAGTATGTTGGCCTGTGGTCCTTGTTGAGAGTGAATTGATGAGTCTATTGATGTTTCCTCCCTTGGTTTTAAAGTGATATATATATATATATATATATATATATATATATATATATATATATATATATATATATATATATATATACTATATTCCTCTGTCTCAAATGGTTTTGCTTATATCTATATATTACGATACTTAACACGTATTGGTGGGTTACCGGCATCTTTCGCTGACGGGTGTTATCCCTATATCTTTATAGGTTTTGAGTAGCTTTGGAGAGCGCGCTAGTGGACCGTAGTAGCCTAGTGTAGTTCCTTATGCTTTTCTAGTTGTTTATGGCCTGTGAGCCTAGTTAGTTTAACCGTTAGCTGTTGTGGTTTGTTTAGTAGTTTTCCTGTGCACCTATGTTTGATATAGGTGTGGCATAGTACCTCCGTGTTTAGACGTTGCTTCCGTTGTTTAATGATTAATGTTTAGCTTTATGTCTCTTGTTTAAACTTTTAAATTTTGGTAAAATCGGGGGTGTTACATTCTGTGCCGGGCAGGCCTATCCTGCCGAGGCGGGGATCGAGGATTACCAGGTGAGGATGGCAGACATTCAGAAGGAGATATACACTACCCTGGGCCGTCAATACTCGTACTTCGATCCGTACCTCTTTGGGCTCCCGGCCGCGCTATATGAAGGTCTCACGATTCCTGCTACCCCCGCGTGTGGATAGGGGGAGGCGGCCAACCAGGCTTAGCCAATGATCCCAACGCTCTAGTAGGGGACCTAGGGCCGGCGCAGTTGAACTTGGACGACGAGGAGGAGGACGAGGCGGCCGGGCAGCTTGAGCGCCGCCAGCGTGGACTTCGATCTACCCAGGAGAACACCCCCACTAGACCAACGGGGGGGGGGGGGGGGGGCAACTTAGAGTAGACTGGTCGTCTGTCTTTTCTACCCATCTTTTTGGATGTAATCTGCCCTTCAGGGCTTTTTGAATGTGAAACTTGCCCGCCGGGCTTTTTCTTTATGACTGCTTTCTTCCCTTTGTTGTTTTCCCGCCTTATGAATACGGCTGACCGCCCGTGGACCCCGGGCAAGCCTCTGCAATTGCTAAGTCCCTCAGTGGACAAGGATGGCTGCCTACCAGCCCTCGAGAAACGTACGAAAATTGCTAAGTCCCCCGGTGGACGAGGCTGACTGCCTACGAGCCCCCAAGGAACGTTCAAACTGCCGAGTCCCTCAGTGGGCGAAGCTGACTACCTATGAGTCCCCGAGGAACATTCAAAACTACTAAGTCCCTCAGTGGGCGAGACCGATTGATCTCCATAAGCTTGGTGGTGGGGAATCTCTTGGGAATAATTTCGTGTAATATAACTATGGGTGGTAAGGGTTCTAATTGCATTCTAATCCCCTATTTATAGAGTTAGGAATCCTAATCAGAGTCTGAATAGTAAAGACCTACTTTTTATTCATAACAGGTATATAGGTCTAAGATTCCTAATTAGAATCTGAGTAGTAAAAGCCCACTTTCTTTATTCCTAATAGACTTAAAGTCCTTATTATAAACAAGGGTTCATGGTCCATCGTGGACCACATTAATTAATTAAGGGATCCTAGCCAAATTAAATCGTTTTTAACTATTCTTAAATGAAATTAATTAAATAATTAATCTGGGATTAAAGGGCGTAACAGGGATGTTACACTCTCTCTCCCCCTCACAAGAAACTTTGTCCCCGAAGCTTAGAAATCATTTTGGGGATAAAGAGTCAGAATTAGTATAGCAGTACATAAGGAAAATATTATATGGGAAATATATATATAGGGAAGGGATGAGGTGCATTTGTGGCTTCCCGTGCGGTGGATTAATGTGCGTGAGGTTTATACTTAATCTGCGTGAGTGTTGTGCTTAATGTGCCTGAGATTTGTACTTAATGTGCGTAATGTTAATATGTGAGTTTTGTACTTAACGTGCCTGAGTATTGTGCTTAATGTGCGTGAGATTTGTGCTTAATGTGCGTGAATAGTTTAGAATTACGAGCTCAGAAGGAAGCAGAACAGAAAACTCACTGTAACACCCCGTGTTACGACCCCTAAAACCAATTAATCATTTAACCAATTATCCAAAGAAAGAATTAAATTACAATAATTAATTAGGGAAAAGGCCCACCATGGTCCGTGGGCCCTCACCCCTAAAACCCAACCCCTAGCCCTAAAAGGAATAGAATTAGCAAGCCTATTATATTAGTTCCTAATTAGGACTCCTAGATATATAAATAGGGGACTTAAGAGGCACCAAGAACCCCCCACCACAATAATCCCTCACCACACAAGAAGTTCCAAGAATTCCCCTAGGAGAAATCAAGAAAGAAGAAATCTTCAAGAAAGACCTTTCATAGCCAAGGAATTAATTAAGGCTAAAAGGTAACCCATGTCTCAACAAAACCTATTTTCATAGCTATGAATCCCCTCTTAGGATTTCCCCATATTATTGTGTATTGATGATTTGTGATATTATTATTGATGATCGGTGGGATGATTCCATGGGTGATCTTGATGATGAGAGGTTCTTGATAATAATGGTGTTCTTGATGATTATATGACGTTCTTGATGATTATATGGTGTTCTTGAAGTTCTTAATGATTATATGAGGTTCTTGATATTTATATGACATTCCTACCGAATCTTGATTTTGGAAGATGAATTGTGTTCTTGTTGATTTAAAAATAATTAGAACCCTAGGTTATATCGTGGAATTCGTATGGAATTATTCTTGGTTTATTGGGTGGGAATTCGCATGATTGGGTGTTGATTATGTTTTAGAAAAGCATGATAGGTTATGTGCCGTATGTTTCTTGATTTTGATCCGTTAATTGTCTACGTGTATTATCAATTGCGTTTGAAAGTGTCTAAGCATGGTTTCGGGTTCCACAAAGGTACCCGGGGCGTTTTTGGCGAAAAAGAGTCAGTGGGGGGTAGGTGGGGGTGGGGGACTCGCCACCTACCAGTGGCCTATTTGGGCAACGCCGGCAGCGGGCAGCTGCCCGCCGGGCACCCGCTGCCTGGAATAGCTGCCGCCGGCGGGTGAATCCTCACCCACCGGCTACCCGCTGGTTTGTACCCCACCTTGGGATTTTGGCTTCCCCGTTTGATGTTCCCCCGACCCCCGTGGTGTCCCAACGGACTCCGTCTATCGTGCCTGTGTCTAGTTTGATATTTCGGGTACCGTTCGTAGGTTGTATGAGTCTTATATATTGCATGCTAGTTGAATTGGTGTCCCGTTGACCTAGGTGAAAGCAGTATGAACCCCTTAGGATTATTCTTAGTACGTGAAGGATAACGCATAGGTTTTGTTATACGTCTTCTCCCCCTTCCCAATGTGTTAATGTGGGTTGCATGTGCTTGCTATGTGTTCTGTGTGCATGATACCCCAATTTGGTTGCGATCAAATTGGCTATACGGGCAGTTGGATGGGTTGAGAACCATACTGACTGTTAACCAGGCCGGTTGCGATCGGTCAGGTATATAAATATTATATAGGGCTGCGGTCCACCGTTTGGTTACGATCAAATGGATTATACAGGCAGTCGGATGGGTTGAGAACCATACTGGCTGTTAACTAGGCCGGTTGCGATCGGTCAGGTATATAAATATTATATAGGGCTGCGGTCCACCGTTCTACATGACCTGCGGTTCATTTTCACGGCTGCGGTCAGATGACATACTCTTGGGCTGCGGTCCACTGTTTGGTTGCGATCAAACTATGATGAGCTGCGGTTCATCGGTCGGTTGCGATCGAGCCCTCCGTATTGTGAGACGGGGCAGGGTGCTGCGGGGCCGTGTCAGAGCTATATGCGCTGACCCTCATGTATGGACATGCGATTGGTCCTGTGGCGCCAACAATGTGTGCTTATGTGATGAGATATGGATGAGTTGTGATTATTAGTATCTTGGGGATGTGACTACGGGATTTACGTTGGGGATTGTTTATATGATTATTGATTATGCTCAACCTTATCTACCTTGCCTGTTGCGAACTATATATGCTTGCTATAACTGCCGTTCGTGCTTAGCTCTATGTGTCGAGTCTATCCCTGTTTTAAAAGCTAGAGTTCGTAGGATATATCTTCATGTTCAAAATGGTTTTCGTATATCTATATATATCTCTATATGTATTGTATTTCAACGCGTTGGAGTGGGTTACCAGTATCTCTCGCTGAACAGATATATTTGGCTTCCAGGCGCGGACGAGTAGATCACTGGAGCGCGCTAGAGGTTGGGGCGTAGATTAGATAGTTCTTCCCTTTCGGCCTGCGTGCCATGATTTGTATTGATACTGATTGAGATTGTTAGAACTTAGCCTGTGCACCTGAGTTCTCTAGCTCAGGTGTGGCATAACACCCCGTGCCCTTATAAACGTATTTTGGGATTTATAATCATTTACCTTTATTATATTGTCTTTAAAAGTTTTAAAGATTCCGGGGTGTTACAGTTGGTATCAGAGCCTAAGTTTGACCATAAGATAAGACTATTAAGAACAGACCTTAGGACTTGAACTCTACGTACTTAGGGACGTAGGACTCGGGGATCTTAAGACGCGCGGCAAGATTGTGAGACCTACACATAATCCCCCACACTTTATCCCTCCCTTATCTAAAGATTTCCCCCGCTTATCACATTGAAAAGAACACCAAACTCTAGTCTAACGATCTTATAAAACGTTGACCCAGAAAGACAACAGCATGGCACCAAACAGGAGACAATCAAGGACTCCAGAACCCGCCATACACGACCCCCTGACTCAAACCCTACAACAGCTAACACAAGTCACCCAGGCTCTAAGCGACGTAGCTCTCCGCAACAACAGACCCCCGCCCCCTCCATCAAACGACGTCGCCCGACAAGTTTCCAACCATCGACCGCCCACGTTCTCAGGAGAAGAGGATCCCGTGATCCTAGAGGAATGGATCCGGACCCTCGACAAAATTCTAGGGCTCGTGGAATGCCTAGAAGAACGCCGCGTGGAGATAGCCTCGTTCTACTTTGGACACAAGGCCGATCTCTGGTAGATCCATGAGGGGCCCGCTTATCAACAAAAACCAGGGTTCGACTGGGAAAGCCTCAAGACGCGACTACGAGAACGATTCTATCCAACACACGTAAAGGCGTCCATGTACGAAGAGTTTCTCCATTTGAAACAAGGGACAACTACCGTCATGGAATACCACAAACGGTTCCTTGAGCTAGCACGCTTCGCAGCCGAACTAGTCCCCACCGAGGTAACCAAAATAGAGAGGTTCGTGTCGGGCCTCAACTTTGAAGCCCGAAAAGCACTAGTGGTAAGCAGACCCCGGACTCTCAACGAGGCTTACTCCAGTGCCGCTAATCTCTACTGAATCCAACTACTTCAACGCGGGGTTCAGGAGCAAATACGAAAGAGGAACACCGGAGGAGGGGCGCCACCGGTAAAAAGAGCAAGAAACAACACCAACACAAGACCGAGTAACCTGGCCAACCAAAGGCCACCCCCGGGAAATAACGATCCTAGCGCCCGAAGCTTTCCGTGCCCGAGGTGCAACAAGAACCATAGAGGCAAGGATTGCATGGGCAATCCCTTACGATGCTTCAACTGCGAAGAGGAAGGACACAAGGCCTTCCAGTGCACCCAACCCCAAAGACCACGCACCACCACCACGGGTCAACACGGGGGCACCACTCATCACGGAAACTACGGCGCTCCAGGAAAAATATACGTCATGAGCCGCACACAGGCCGAACTCGGGAACGAGGGCAACCACGAGGAAGGGAACCTGTTAGGAATAAAGTGTAATGGTTTTGATATGCCAAATTTGTATTTGTAGATCCCCCAATTTTATTTACAGGTCTAATAGAGTCTTAGACCATGATCGGGAAATTATTTAATTATGAAAAGAGAAAAACAGAGGAAAATGGATGAAAATAGAAGAAGAAGATATAAAGCCGAAAATCAAGAATTTGTCTGGAGAAAATGACAAATTGAAGAAGAAGATGAATGATACAATATTCACGTCGCTACTACTCAAAGAAGATATCCCAGAAGAATTTTCGTGAAGAAAATTAATATTGGAAGAATGCATGAAATTGACTTAGAGATCAAGCATCTATGGAAAGAAAGAAGTACATCAAATATGATTGGAGATTTAATCAAAAGCTGTACAAACGAAGTGGATGATGCTTGATATATTATTTAAAATGGCTCAAGTTCGAAACTCACCATTGTACCTTTTACAAGGTAAAATTTGAGAAGTCAAATTAAATTAATCTGATGGAGTTGGGCGCTAGTTTAAGCATTGGGCGCCGATTACAAGTGGAAATTGGGAAGCAATTTCACTTGGGTGACAATTGAGATGCAATTGCACTTGGGAGCCAATTCAAAGGAATTGGGAGCCGATTTCATAGAAATTGAAATTGGGAGCTAGTTCGAAGCAATTGAAAGAAATTGGAGTTGGGCGCTAGTTTAAGCTTTGGGCGCCGATTACAAGTGGAAATTGGGAAGCAATTTCACTTGGGTGACAATTGAGATGCAATTGCACTTGGGAGCCAATTCAAAGGAATTGGGAGCCGATTTCATAGAAATTGAAATTGGGAGCTAGTTCGAAGCAATTGAAAGAAATTGAAATTGGGAGCTAGTTCGAAGCAATTGAAATCAAATGGAATCAATTCAAGTTGGGAGCCAATGTAGAATTGAAATTGGGAGCCAATTCAAGTTGTAGTATGGGATGCAATTCAGATTGGGGACCAATTAAAAGAATTGAAATTGGGAGCCAATTCAAGTTGTAGTATGGGATGCAATTCAGATTGGGGACCAATTAAAAGAAGACATTGAGGAGCAATTGAATTGAGAAGTTGTAGTATGGGATGCAATTCAGATTGGGGACCAATTAAAAGAAGACATTGAGGAGCAATTGAATTGAGATGAAATTCAAAGAGAAGTCCAATTTCGAAGTCAACATTGAGAAGTAATTGGAGCACCAGGAGATGTTGGGAGCCAATTGCAAGTCAAAGTCAATTGGGAGCCAATTACAAAGGAGAAATTCAAATTGGGTGCCAATTACAAGCCAATTGAAATTGGGTGTCAATTACAAAGGAGAAATTCAAATTGGGTGGAAGTTCAAAGCCAGTTTGAAGTCAGAGAACACCCAGACGTGAGAATGAAGAAGATGAAGCAGAACTTACAGTGAAAAATATTCTCACAAGGAAAATACTAGTCTAACTAGTATGGGATTAAAATAAAGATTATTTTTGAATCCCAAAGATACAAGGACCACTTCAGAGCTGATCAGAGAAGCCATTCTACACCAAAACTGAGACCCAGATATTTCCACTCAACGTAAAACCAGAGGAGTATCAGATGAAGTTTTGGAGCTCATTTACATGGAGATGAAACTCCATCAACGGCTAGCTTATCTCTTTCTGACATTTTTGCAGAAGATAAGATAAGATCTCTGACAAAAGATACAAGATTTCAAAAATGAGAGTGTCTCTTTCCAACGGACAGATTCTCATTACCAACTATAAAATGATGAAGATATGAAGACTTGAAGAATACAAGAGCAGTAGAGCAGATCACGAACTTACGAACAAGAGAGCAGAAAATTCGAATCCATCAAAGGATCGAATAGAGCAATTAAGCTTAAAAGAGCAGAGAGCTAAAATTCTAAGAGCTAAAATCTTCAAGTGTGAGAAAAGAACTCAGAGAGCTTCAAGAAAAAAATATTCAGAGAGTTCTTAAACAGAGCAAAGCAGAGCAAAATATCAAGTGCTTTACTTGATATATTCAAAGAGAGAAAACACTCAGAGCTGTCAAGAGAAATCATTCCAGAGTGTTTATCTTCATCAAAGAGACCTGCGCATCATTGAAGATCATCTACAGAGTCTCAGAAGTTGGAAGCAAGACAACACTTGTTTTGGAGCAAAACAAGAGAAGGGAGGAAAGTAGCACGGAGCTGTGAAATCCTGGATTGTCACACGGAGCTGTGAGATCCGAAGCAGCAGTGTCGGAGGCACTGGGCGTGATTGGTGTGGGCTTGGTGATCAAAGCACCAGATCACGGATACGTTTCTACCGGAATGTGGAAGACGGGGGGAAAGTAACGCGGAGTCGTGAAATCCTGGGATAGTAGCGCGGCGACGTGAAACCCGAAGCAGCAGTGTGGTGTCACTGGGCGTGATTAGTGCAGGCTTTGTGATCAAAGCACTAGATCACGGAAATTCATTGTATCTTGGAACCAAGGAGTGGTAGATATAGTGAATTGGCTCTTGGAGAAAAGAGCAAGTGGAGTAGGAGGATTACACCACCTCGCGAACCACTATAATTGTCTTGTGTTCTTTACTGCTTTCTTTACATACCGCTCTTTATATATTTGCTCTCACGAAGATATACTGCTCACACAATCTCACACACACTTTATGTTTATTTATTTCCGCTGTGCACCATACTCTAACAATCTAGTTATGAGTTTTGGTTTATCTATGTCTTAGCAATTGTTGTGCTGTGCGAAAAAGCTTGAAAGTCTATTCACCCCCCCCCCCCCTCTAGACTTTCACCTTACCTCTTTTGGGACCAACAGAACCTAGCCCCAGAAGACGAGGACCATACCAATCCCGCGGAAGAAAATCGAGAGGATGAGTTCTGTCTAGGGTAGTTCGGCAATTTCCTTGTAATCACCTCCGTAGTAGAATTACTTACTTAGCTTAATTACTTCGGAAATATTATAAATAAAAGATTAGTTCGAAATTCGGTCCTACTTACAGGGGTAGAACTAAAACTGTACAAACTAGCCAAAGCCTCACCACTAGAAGACAAAAGAAGGAAAAAGAAGGAAAAAAATAAAGACACCATCATCAAAGAGCCTAGTGCTACCAATAGGAATTAAACCCTTAACCTCCCACTTACAAGGCCAAGGTCTTGACCACTAGGCTAAGGGTATTTCTTGAAACCTCAAGGGAACACTCCCTTGTTAAACCCCTGCAAATCCCTAAAACCCACAAAATACCCAAATCAAAAACCCTCCTTCTTCCCCTTCTTCTTCTTCTTCTCCCTCACTTCCTCCCCTTCCCTCTCCCACTCACCTCACCGCCCCACCAAGGAAAAATCCGGCCACCACACAAGACCGCCACCCGTCGACCGCCGCCACCAGCCGAGCGCCGTTCGCCAGCCCCCCTACCGCCGCGTCGCCGCCCAGCCGGCCTCCCGCCTCGCCCGGAGGCCGCCCAGTTGCAACCCGCTGCCGCCACTGCCCAACGCCACCACCACGCCTTCGCCACTAAACTCACCAACGCCGGAACCCACCTAGCTGCCACCTCCCTCGCAAAACGCCGCACCGCCGAAGACTCGCCGGAAAAACGTGCCGAAGCTCCGCTGCCGTCTCACCGGAAAGTTCACCGGATAATTTCACCACCGAGAAAAGCTTCGCAATGCCGAAAAAGCCCCTCGGAACCCGCACCCCGGAATGGAGCAACGCCGATTAAACCGTGATCGGAGGTAAAGCCCTTGAACCCGACCAATTGTCTCTGGAATTGGTTGATATGCTTAAACACCAAGGGCTTTTGGATACATATCTCACCATCAAGGGGGATACGTACCCCGAATTGGTGAAAGAATTCTATCAACATCTTGTAGCCACCAAGCGGGGTGATAAGCTAGAAATCACCACCAAGGTCCGCGGCAAGGAAATTATACTCTCCGAAGGTCGTTTGGCCAAGCTTTTGAAATTGACCACCACGGGTGTGTCAAACTATGACCGAAAGGGGTGGATTGATACCCAAAACACGGGGTACAGAGACTACCTCGTGTACCTACTCGGGAATGAGGAAGGATTCACCTCGGCCACACGACCGAATAGAAAGTTGCTATCGGCAGAACAAAAGATATTGGTTATGATCGTAACCGATAGCCTCTTGCCCACGAACAATAAAAGCAAGGACGTGGGGAGTTTAGAGTGCACCTTTGCCTACTTCTTGAAACACAAAATCAAGTTCAACCTGCCGGCCCTCATGCTAAAACACATGGAGTTTTGCAAAACAAGCAACCGACTTAGCCTACCCTACGGGATGATCCTAAGTTGGATCATGGAGAAAAGGGTGGTGGACATAGGCCACACCGAGGTCAAAACCGCAAATGACATGGTCTTTAATGCCCAGAACCTACGCCGCAATGTTATCTACTACACCAAGGGAGGACATTACCTCACCCTCGAAGAAATTTGTCTCAAACCCAAAGAAGAACGAAGAGAGTTGGTCGACCAATTAGACATCTCCAACAAGAAGCTCAAACGGGCAATGCAAGATTGTGGAGGCCTGGAGGGAAATGAGGGTCAGGAAGAGGATGACGAACCCAACCCGTCGGTGCACCCACGATCAGGAGGGAACCCAAGGGAGCAAAACGAGGGCTCAATCAATGAACGCATACTCGCACAGCTCAACCGGCAAAACAAAATCATGGAGGAAGGGTTCTCATCATTGATCCGTACGACACGCGCACTAGATCAGAGGGTGGCAGCAATCGAGGCCACCTTGGGCACTCGCGGGGCGTCCAGTTCGGGAGCAGGAAACCAAGGTAGACCCAAACTTTCCAATCACAACACCACCAGAAGTCCAGTCTACCCCAGCTAAGACAAAAGGTAGGGCCACACTCCAAAACCAGGAGGCCAAGACGTGGGATGTCTAGGGGTGAAAGAATGGACTACCACACCAGGCTTCGGGGACGAAGCCCCTCGTAAGGGGGGGAGAGTGTAACACCCCGTGTTACGACCCCTAAAACCAATTAATCATTTAACCAATTATCCAAAGAAAGAATTAAATTACAATAATTAATTAGGGAAAAGGCCCACCATGGTCCGTGGGCCCTCAGCCCTAAAACCCAACCCCTAGCCCTAAAAGGAATAGAATTAGCAAGCCTATAATATTAGTTCCTAATTAGGACTCCTAGATATATAAATAGGGGACTTAAGAGGCACCAAGAACCCCCCACCACAATAATCCCTCACCACAGAAGAAGTTCCAAGAATTCCCCTAGGAGAAATCAAGAAAGAAGAAAGTTTCAAGAAAGACCCTTCATAGCCAAGAAATTAATTAAGGCTAAAAGGTAACCCATGTCTCAACAAAACCTATTTTCATAGCTATGAATCCCCTCTTAGGATTTCCCCATATTATTGTGTATTGATGATTTGTGATATTATTATTGATGATCGGTGGGATGATTCCATGGGTGATCTTGATGATGAGAGGTTCTTGATAATTATGGTGTTCTTGATGATTATATGACGTTCTTGATGATTATATGGTGTTCTTGATGTTCTTAATGATTATATGAGGTTCTTGATATTTATATGACATTCCTACTGAATCTTGATTTTGGAAGATGAATTGTGTTCTTGTTGATTTAAAAATAATTAGAACCCTAGGTTATATCGTGGAATTCGTATGGAATTATTCTTGGTTTATTGGGTGGGAATTCACATGATTGGGTGTTGATTATGTTTTAGAAAAGCATGATAGGTTATGTGCCGTATGTTTCTTGATTTTGATCCGTTAATTGTCTAAGTGTGTTATCAATTGCGTTTGAAAGTGTCTAAACATGGTTTCGGGTTCCACAACGGTTCCCGGGGCGTTTTTGGTGAAAAAGATTCAGTGGGGGGTAGGTGGGGGTAGGGGACCCGCCACCTACCCGCGGCCTATTTGGGCAACGCCGGCAGCGGGCAGCTTCCCGCCGGGCACCCGCTACCCGGAATAGCTGCCGCCGGCGGGTGAATCCTCACCCACCGGCTACCCGCTGGTTTGTACCCCACCTTGGGATTTTTGGCTTCCCCGTTTGATGTTCCCCCGACTCCCGTGGTGTCCCAACGGACTCCGTCTATCGTGCTTGTGTCTAGTTTGATATTTCGGGTACCGTTCGTAGGTTGTTTGAGTCTTATATATTGCATGCTAGTTGAATTGGTGTCCCGTTGACCTAGATGAAAGCAGTATGAACCCCTTAGGATTATTCTTAGTACGTGAAGGATCACGCATAGGTTTTGTTATACGTCTTCTCCCCCTTCCCAATGTGTTAATGTGGGTTGCATGTGCTTGCTATGTGTTCTGTGTGCATGATACCCCAATTTGGTTGCGATCAAATTGGCTATACGGGCAGTTGG